>NC_081534.1:13306765-13489265 GCF_030273125.1 Centropristis striata | reverse complement strand
AAATTACATTTTTATCAGCGTATCTAATAAACGCATTAATGAAAAACATTGCAGGTGGTAACTGACCGCTGGCTGCTGCTGGTGTCTGCTCGCTGCTGGTCTTGTTCTGACCCAGTGGCTGGGGTCGAGGCAGAGGAGGGCTGAGGACCTGCTCTTCTTCTTCCTCCTCTCCGGAAGCTCTGGTGGGCTGGGGGCTCTCTGGTGTGACCTTGAAAGGACGAAGATTTCCAGGGTCCTCTGCCCCCGGAGACTTAAGCAGCTTGGGGGTCGGGGGGCGCCCTGCTGACTTTTGCGGAGGCCTGTGTGCAGGAAGGAAAGCAGCAGTTGGCTGTTAAATACCGGCTAATGAGGACAATGTTTATTTAGTAGGTGTGACCGTTCTCTACATGTGACTCTATAAGCTACTGTTTAACAATTTGAACAGTTTTCATGGAACTTAGTATATTAATGCCTAAAATGTTACATTTTTGGCCGTCATCAGTGTTTTTTTTGTAGCCATGGTGGAATCTGATGGAGAACGTGACAACACTATGCACACTGGCAACCTAACGGCACCTGGCTCCTACATCATACAAAGTCGCTGTTAACAAAGTTTACTTCCATAATTTTTAATTTAATGTACACAGTGTCATGGCTATGAATTGGTCCTGCAAAACATCTTTTGGTCAGACAGATTTATTTTAGTGAAGGTCACAAAAGTCCTGGAACTCACAACTTGATCACTTGACATTTTCTACAAACTTAACTGTTAAGGAAGTTACAAACTCCTGGGTAATTCAGCAACAAACCTGTACCCATGTCTTGTTTTTAAATGCAGTGTTTTGAATATTATCTTGCTGTATCAATTTTTTACCTTCTTTTTCAGCTATAAACACTATAATACTTTCATCTGAAAGCTGTTTTCAGTTTGTCAATGTATGTTGTATCTGTCTGTATCAAATAAGCCATAAATAAATACACCTCTATCCTGAGTGACAGGTTGCTTATAGTGACTTCACAATCACAAGGTAGCTATGCCCTAATGCATTTTACTTTAAATGAGGCCATAATATACAAAATGAACACAATGTTGTATTGAAGAAGACTTGAAACTTGTGATTGAGACCATAAACGAAAAAGTTTACTGCTGTATTAAATCAAGTGAGTAGTAGGGTCATTTTCTTATAGATTTCTATAAAGTAGGTCTTCTTTTTGCTACCAGTGGAATCGCCCCCTGCTGGCCATTAGAAAGAATGCCAGTTTAAGGCTCTTCTTCATCAGCTTCACTTTTCAGACCCGGAGGCAACACACTTCTTTTAATCAGCCCATGGTTCCTATACCTTGATTCCCCCCCCCCCCTTTTTTTCCCCTGTATGTCGCTTTGGATAAAAGCGTCTGCTAAATGATTAAATGGAAATGGAAATGGTTCCTCATTTGCTCAGCCATCATGGGTGTGTTCTCCTACCTGCCAGGAGAGGGTGCTCTCACTTTGCTTTTCTTCTTGCCTGGAGAAGAGGAGCGCTTGCTGGGGGGCAAAGTCAGAATGGGAGCCAATGGGAGTGACAAGTTGCTCCATGACTTCCTGACATTGTCTCGGTCCTTCTTCTCCTATTGGTGCAGGCGATTGATAGAAAACAATTAGATAAGATAATAAGATTGTTATTCAAAATGGGAAGAATTTTTCTTTTCACATGATGAGTACCAAGGTGAGCCAGCAGCATCCGTTCAACGAAATAGCTCTTCACTAAAATGTCCTCAGCAACACACAAAGTAATGAGGTGAAACAGAGGGTGTGCAGACACAGGCTGTCCTACTGACAGCAGCAGAAGATGATCAGTAACAGGATTAGACTCAGACAGCCTTCCTTTGCCCGGGAATTACCTCTGGCACCAAGCCATGACACACCATAAAAAAAAACCCAACCAACTCACACGTCAGTTATCATTTCCTGTTTGAAGAGGCAAATCACTCACTGCATGAACACTGACCTACAGTATGTCGTATCTAGACATTATGGCACATAAGTGGTATAACTGGTAGATCACTGGTATGCTGGATTACAAATGTGTTTGTGTAGATGTATGTTTTATGCATGTGTGGAATATACAGCACAGAAGATGTCCTTTGTCTAAGACTTTAATGGTACAAGCTGTGACACAGCAGCAGACAGATGGACAGAACGTACAGTGATGCGTGTCAGTGTGTGTGTGTGTGTGTGTGTGTGTGTGTGTGTGTGTGTGTGTGTGTGTGTGGAGCAGAGACACACACATGCTTTGATATATTGTGTCCGACTGATCTGGGACATCATCATTATGAAAAAGATGGAGAGGAAGAGGAGCAGTGAATCATTTTTGTGTGTGATCTTCATAAAGGCATCAAAAATAATGGAAAAATATAGCAAATAGATTAAAGTAGGTTATTAGACAAAAAAAGAGGTAAATTTGAGTTTTTCCATCCTATAAACACAAAAGTACATCTTTTGAGCACCCAGCACCAGTCACAGGTTACTAGATATTGCAGTTGCAGTTGTATTAGGAACACAGGTGCAGGTTGAGAAATGACCCACCTGCGTGGTGCCGGTGGTCCTCCTGCGGACAGTCGTGGCAGACGACGAGATCGTGCCCCTGCTGAGATTCCTCTCCTGGCTGCGGCAGTGTGGAAGCGGCTGGGCCTGCAGGGCTTTGAAGGACATGGAGCCCATGGGGTGGCAGGACACTGAGCGAGGACAAACAGGAATGGCTACGGTGATGTACGAAGTGGGAGTTTTGGAGGTATGGATCGGGACGGCGTGAGGATTTGATGAGCAAGGGTTTGACAAACAGGAAGCACGGAGCGAGAGAGCGGAAGTAAAGGAAGGAATGAGAAGAATCGAGAAGCGTGAGTTTGGGAAGACCAGCGGAGGATTGAGAGGAATGAAAAGAAGATGTTTGTTGGAAACAGAAGAAGAAGAAGAGAAAGAAGGCATTAGTGCTACTGATTGAAAGCATAACTGCTATTACACTGCAACCAACACTTGGGAAGTGTATATCAAAGAAAGCTTTGTGTTTCTTTTAAAAGAAGGATTTAGGAGTGCCAATTAGTCAGGAATTAAAAAGAAAAAATGTAACAGGTTTTAAAACCACAAAGCAATATGGGAAATTTTGTTGGACAACATTGTTGTTGTGCTATTACACTTCAGGAGTGGATCGGCAAATCAATCCCTACTCTTAAAAGTCCCAGTGTTGGAAGCATCTCTACTTTGCAAGACTTAGTCATTCAGTCAGAATAAACTACTTATTATTTTTGCATTAGATCCCACACCACACAGAGGAAGTGAGCATGCAGGAAAATGCACAAAACACAAGAAGGAAGAGGTGCACCTTCACACACTGTACACTTTTAGACGGCCGACATTGTCTACAGAGTAGAGGAAAGCAAAAGAAGATACAGTGTGTTGTGTGCAGTTCGCTGAGAGTGACCTCTTGTGAGCATTAAGAGAGTGTGATGTTTCAAAAAATGCACACAAAAAACACAGCAGTACAAAACAACACAACAAAAACAGGCAGAAATACACAATAGTTTCTGAGTTGTTGCACTTCAACAAACAGACAATGCATTCCTTTTGGGTCATCATAAAGGTTAATTGGCCTTGTGTAGGCTCTCTTCATCTTCTATAATTCTAATCATCTAAATTAGAATTATAGAACACCTGCGCCTGAAACTGTCATTTTTTTATAACTCTTGTGTAGATAAACACTAGCTGCATCTTCAACACAGAGCTGCAATCAATCGCCCCATCCTGAGATCTTCCTAACCTGTAGCAACCTCAGCTCTACGGTCTCTGATGAGCAACTTGAGTTGTTGTTGTTTGGAGTACTTCTGCTGTTAATAAATACGAAGCACTGGCGAACTCTGTGTATCTCATTAGAGCTGCCTTGGTTGCTGTCTTTTTTTCCTTTTTTAAACTGTCAATTAATGTATATCTTATCCAAAGAAAACATCAGGATTACACACATACAGGTGATGTATTGAAAAATCAAACAAAACACAAAAAGAACAAAAACAATCACATACATAATTAATACATTCTGTCTTGGTCATTGCCTATTATGAACACTGTGGTCATTGCCAAATTGCATTGTGGAATATTGATGTTATTTATGTATGCACAGTTTGCATACCTCACCTAATATTTCATTGCAAATAGTATGCAGTCATATAATATTGGTTTCTTACTAAAACAATATCACTTACTGATTCAATCAAACTGTCTATAGCCATTGTTGCCATGGTTTAGACGTGTGTGTGTGTGTGTGTGTGTGTATGTGTGTGTGTGTAGGCTTTGAGTGCCTGATACAGGCTGGTGAAGGAAGTTTCAGACAGTGTAATGCTTTAAGTCTGGACAAATCTGATTAACATCCAAAACTGTTCTGGTCAAGAGGGCAAAATATAAACAGCATAAATACTTCTATGAGCTGTGATTGCCAGTTTTGTGTGCAACTCAAAACATCCTCCACTCCACTCACTTCTGATAAGGGCTGGGGCCGGGGGTCTTAATGTGGGATGTCCGTGTGTGTATTACCTGTTTGCTCTCCAGACAGACTCATGGCGCTGCGGCTGCGAGCCAGGTAGGAGTGTGTTGGCTGCTGCAGCCGGTTCACAACGTTGCTCTCCCATGGCGTCAACGGAAGGCGGCGCAGGCCTGAGCACACACGTAACATATGAGGTTTGATAACAACTTAAACTACTAACCGCCCACTGATTAGCCTCAGTACTCGGTCAAAGCAGATTATAAATTATGCGCAATTGCTGCATTTGTTACTCATTCCTTCCCTCACACTGCACAGCAGTGTAGGCGAGAGATTAAATGAAGTCAGGACCATGCACAGGCTGCCGTGTTACACCTGCATGCACCAGTTTGGTAATTATGAAGCAAACAGCCTGGAGTGAAGCGCAAACCAAAAGCAAACACAGGGAGGAGAGCATTCAAATAAACAGTGCAGAACAAGGGACATATTGCACCTGCATTTTAAGGAAATTGTCTTCACTTAGGCTTCAAGAAATATATGAATTTATCAGGCAGAGAGTTCAAGAAGTGCTGAAAACTTTTATACAGATAAGTGAAATTATTTGCCCATGCAGTCTTTGGTACCTTGGTAGAAATATTTTCATATTGTACATAATGTGTAGCTTATTAGGCAGAAGCGGAGAAGATATCAAGTAATTCATCTTCATGATGATGTAATTTTCCACTTAAAAGAGACACAGGACAGTTTATCAGGCAAAACATGCAGCACTGCTCACTCTGATAATGAAGCAGAGTACAAGGTTGCAGGTTTCAGGTAGAGGGGCAAAGATACAGCTGGGCTGGAAACTATGCAAAGGAAACCAAGTCTCTTATCTACACCACTTTCAGGCAATGCAATGGTTTCAGAGTTTGTGTTGCACTCAGTAAATGAGCATTGTCCGTTTGAGTGTGCAGAGTTTGTCTTTGCAGCCTGAAACTTGGCACATGACTTCATATCTATAATTACTGTATGTGCACACGTCTGATTGTTGAAATGTGGGTGTTGATTTTTTTCAGCTGGGATAAAAACAACGTACAGTGTTCCCACAAAAACAAAAAGATTATCCCACAGAGGATTAGAGAAAGGGGTCACGCTAGAGGGGGGAATAAAAAAAATCTTGATCCCTCTGATGAAACACAGTGAGGTTCAAACACTTGCACATATATAGCACATGATATTTAATGATTGTATCGTATAAAACATGTAGCATAAAAATGATTGTACCGCTGCACATATCTCAATGTTTTAGCAACTTTTCTGTTTGGAATTCCTCAACAGTTTCCAGCCCATGATCTTTTTTCTTATATTATGTGGGACCAGGCTGCAAAAAGCTCCCAGAAAACACCTGTGTTTTTGTGCTGGCTGGTCTTTCCCTGGTGTAGGCGGTGTTTGGACTGAGCTTTGCTAATGACAGGGGAGGAGGCTGTTCTCATCTGTAAGCCTGTTCTCATCTTTAAGCCTGTCAGCAACATATGGACATCAAAGAATACATGATGTATTAGTTTAATTAGCACTTGTAAATGTATATAGTTAAAGAATAGTTTGACACTCTCACTTTCTGGCTGATAGTTGGACGAGTGGTTCAGTACCACTCCGACATCTGGACTGGCGTGTTAGCTTAGCTTAGCCTAGCTAAAAGACTGAAATAAAATTGGGAAACAGCTAGCCTCCCAGCACCTCTAAATTGTATTTATCACATTATATCTTCTTTATACAAGCCTACTAGAACTTCTTCTCTCATAGTTTCAGTTTTTAGTGTCTGTCTCTTTAAGCTCCCTATCCTAAAAAAAATCAGCTCTGATTGGTCAGTGTTTTCACTTCTTCTGCATCTGCACTCTCTGCATCTCTGCACCATCATTGCAGCTGGAGAATGACTATGCTGGCATTGTAGAGACACTTTCTCCCTATATATAGTATAGTTGTGACATCACAACCTAATGCAACTAAGCATTATGATACAGTCCCAGTATTTATATAGCACCTAGAGCTGCTTTATGATCAAACAATGACATGGAAATCTTACTTGTCTTTTTTTTACACTATGAGATCCTTAAGTGTAAAAAAGGACAGGAAGTGGCTTTATGGGGGTTATGTGCTGCACTATGTCTTGCCCGACTTTTTGGAGTCTCTGCTGCCTGGCAATCTTAAAACAAGGATCTCATAAAATCACAAGTTATCAGTGATACTCTTCATTTTTTGTGTGCGGATTAAACAAACAAGATATAACGTGTTCATTTGTGAGCTTTAGAGGCTGCCTTTTTCTGTTCACACAGAGCTCGTCTAGCTGTGTCCCTCTGTTTCCCGTCTTTATGTGAAGAGAAGCTCAGCTATCAGTCTGCTGGCTGTAGCTTCATATTAACCGCATTGATATGGGAGTGTCGTTCTTTTGATCTTATTCTCAGCCAGAAAGTGAATAGTGTATTTTCAGAAATGCTAAACCATTTTTTCAAATGTAAAATTCATTTTTTTGTCCATATCAGAGTCACCATACACCCAAATCACATTTAGAAAAGAAAAGGAAAACAACAATGAGCGCTTAGTCACAAGAGTCACAACAAACACGAATGACATAAGATACAGCCAAAGGCAGTGGATACTGTAATGATTAATGTTTGCGTGTTCAAGTTCATTTTCATTACCTCGGTCTGGTGAGTGTAGGAGCGTGGCAGAGGAGTAGGAGAGGCGCTTGGTAATAACAGGGTCTGTGTGTTTGGATAAATTCATTGTGGACACTGACCGTCTGTCAGCATCTGTTGACAAAGAAGAAATGATAAAAGCAAATTAATAATGCGTTAATAGGTGACTCAAAGACAGAGAAGGGGGGAAGAAAGAGATAGCTGGAGCCAGCAGTCTCTCTCTGAAGGGTTACTCTAGTCTATTCTGGTTAAATCGGGTTAGATATGAAAAAACTACCAACATGTTGCTAAGGGGATAAAAAAAAATATTAGAAAATGAATTAGTGCTAAATGGGTCTTGTAATCTAAAAATGGAGCTAAAATGGTTTGAGTGAATGATCCTGTGTGTTGGGGTATAAGCTCAAGTGACAAACTGGATTGCTACATGCAAATAAAACAACAAAGACTAATCATGCCATTGACTTTGGCCTACATTTACACTAACGCCAGTGCTATTCTGGTGCTGTACAGTTACTGTGCTAGAGCCAGCTGTCTAACACTGGCTGCCTAACTGACACACTGCTTTAATATTCACATTGGGAGGTCACTCCGTATCTGCGGTAGAGACTGAAAGCACTCTGCATGTGCTCCAGTCCAGCAAGGTCGAGTGGATAGAGGAAAGCCGACTCGACAAAACCTGGACCAGGAGGGGGAAAGGACAATGGCAGAGAAACAAAGAGCAGAGAGGAGACAGAGGGAGATCCGAGAGCGAGGGCAAGAGAGAGAAAGAGTCAGAGAGAGTTTGAGAATAAGGGAGAGAGAGAGAGGGAGGGAGGGGCAGAGCAGGGTGTGAGTCAGCAGTAACAGAGGGCAGGGGATCTGCAAAGTTCAAATATAAACATGGCAGAACAATACTGACACGCAGAGGCAGGCAGACATATTTACACAAGAGACACACTGTGAGACATCAGGGAGATGAGATTTCAATAGTATTCAATAAGCCTGAAAGCGCTGATACTTTCAGTGTGGTGAGTTTCTGAAGGTACTGTGTGGAGGTGTGTGTGTGTGTGTGTGTGTGTGTGTGTGTGTGTGTGTGTGTGTGTGTGTGTGCGTGTGTGTGTGTAAGAGAGTACCGGCTGGCGTGCTGGGAGTGTTTGTGTGCAGTGCCCCTCCCCAAGACCACCGGTTGGTCTTCTGCCTGGTTCTCTGGCTCCTCTCCAACGTCCGACGCATCACCGCCTCATGACGAGCCTTCAGTCACGAAAACAACAATACAGCATTTTTAAAAGAAGCAAAACTAGATCACATGAAAAACATTTTAAGATTCTTTGCAACTCCCAAACTTACAAAACAAACCTGAACATGGTTATTATTATATTTTTGGGTAGTTTATGCCCAAATACTTCCATCTACTGGTTAGACGTGATAGCAGAGATCAGATCAGTAATCAGCTGAGAGCTTGATTTTAATTTTAGTGTTTTTGTGAGATGTGCCAACTGGAGGGCAGGACAGATATTTATTAGGACAGAGTATTGGCAGGTAGCAAAAACGCAGTAAACAGGAAATGGCTGAGTGAAGATTCCTAGAATAGACTGAAATTGTTCAGGAAATTCATACTAAGGAATGATCAACCTTTTCTCTGAAAAGTGTGAAAAAATATTGGGAATATTTTTTTATTATTATTTGAATGTGATTTCAGGGAACTCTGTTTCATTTCCTGCTGCACTAAAGCCAACAGAATGGACTTTAGGTTGTGAATAAGCTAAAGTCCATTGATGATGAATCTGTGGACTTTAGTTTTGTTTTTGACTTTTTCAAACAACAAAACACTTGCAATGTGTTATATTTGGTCTGTGGCCATGCAGTGTGTATTGTGCACACCAGTTGTACAGGTACCTGGCAGATAAGATCTAAATAGTGATTATGCAACATGGTCAAAATGAAAGCAAAACCTGTCCTGAAAATGTATGGTTCCCAGGAAGTGAAGACAGGCTGTCCATTGGAAGTTTACTAAAATAAATCCATTTTCCTCTCTTCTGCCTTTATTTGATAACAGACAGACATGGGTCGACACGGTAGGCCTCAGGGACCGAACTCTTTTAAGGTTTTCTTCCCCCTCTGTGCAGATATGATGTTGCAAAGTCATCAGCACATGCTGCCTCAGAATCATGTTGTGAGACTCTGACTCTTCAGTGTTACAGTGTTCATTAAATCAATAATCTAATTGGAGTCTGAACTCACTGTAAAGTGATTAACCAACAACTGACCTGCAACTTCTTTAATAGAACATTACACAGAGACATTGAGGGCTCCGGAAAAAAAATGTGACTAAACCAAAGCATACTGAAAAATCCCCAACTTTTCACTTCAAATACATTTTCTTTTATAAGACGCTACAGTTCTAACAATATATTTTCTTTTTGTGCATCAGTCGTACATTATTATGATATTTTATAAAGCAGTGAGGCAGTATTGCTTGACTAACTGAGGGCTTCAGCTTATCAAATTCAGCCATGATGTTTTCCACGTGCTCTTCTCACCTCATAAAAATTGAAATTTTATAGCTTCAATATCTAATGAAATGAAAACTTCCTGTTTAATATCCTGGTTAAAGTCTATGGGTGACTCTGCAACATTGCAACATACTCCATTTATGTTTCCCTACAGAATATGCTCAGGGGTGTGAGTAAAAACTGGATGTTAGGAGATAGGAGTTGGCAGTAAAGTTCAAACTCCAACTCACTAAAGAGGGAAGGGGCATAGAGCGTGTAAATGGTTCACTAACAACTGATATTTATTAGCTTGTTCGTGAAAATGAAACTTATATTGCACTTGTAGTGATGGTGTACATGCATGTGTGTTTAGTTAAAATGCACAGGTGTGTACAGGGCAGCGTGTGCCAGACCTTGTCTTCCTCCAGTTTCTGCCGTCGTTTCTCCTCCACGGCAGCCCGCCTCTTGTCCTCCTTTATCCTCTGCTCCTCCAGCCTCCTCTTCCTCTCCTCCAGCTGCTTCTCATAGTGCTGCCTGGCTCGCTCCTCACGTTGCTGCCACTGGGCCTCCTTGACAGCTGAGGCATGGTGCGCACACGTACACACACACAGTTAATAATGATTTGATGCATTAGTGTGTTCACATGCTAAAAAGAGAAAATAAACCAAACACGTGTATAAACACACATGGCTCATGCACACACACAGGCTTATAGCAGCAGTGTGATGGGGTCAGCTGTGGATCATGTGACTCGGCTTTAGCTCTCAACACAAAGCAAATCCCTCTGCCCCTCAGCTGGGGCCAGAGGTATGACCACTGTACAACAATATGAACACAAACACACTTCGGCAATAAACACAATACACAAGCACTGACTTAAAAACCACATCTGTTGCAGTATGTCGCTCACACACTCGTGTAAAAACACACATTCAAAACACTAGCCTCTCCAAACTCTGTCCCATGGCCTGACCCGTTATGCAACATTGGTGCCATGGTAACAGGGGTGCCTGGCTTCAGCCTGGACTTTATGTAACGACCAGAGAAACGGGCACTTGGCCACAAGCTCCCAACCAAGTTCAGTCATGATATGTTGCAGGACGGAGAAAAAAAGAAAGCGAGGGATGCATTAAAAACCTCCTGCACACTAATGCACACTCTACACACACACACACACACACACACACACACACACAGAGTTAAACAATACACACCATTCTGTTTCTCACGCTCCTCCCGGCGCTCACGGGCTAACCTCTGTCTCTCGTCGATCTTGTTGAAGAGCAACGAGTCTGCAACACAAACGGGACTGTAAACTTCTGAGCAACCGGGTTGACAGAAAAAAGAAATCCAGTCTCATTGTGACAATATTTTATCGTCTGCCAGTGTGACTTGCCTGTTTTGGTGGCAGCATTGTTACTGGGGCTGATGCTGGTGGTGGTGCGAGATGGAGTGGGGGTGGGGGTCGGGGTGGGTGTCAGAGTGGGAGTGTAGGTCTGCCCGGAGCCCGAGGAGCTGGGTCGGGTGGCTGAAGACTCTCTGCCATCTTCCGATTTGTACAGGGAGTAAGACGCTGGAAGGAGAGACAAACCAGACAGGTGTCAAAAATGTTGCGAGAAATAGACCAAGAGGGGGAAAAAAATAGAAAGAGAGACAGAGATCAACAAAAAGAATTGTACACGAGAAAGATTCATCACACGTTACATTTTTAATGACGACAAGTTTTCAATGACTCATGCAATGGAACATTTCCTGTGATCCGGAGGGGGCTTTAGTTTTCTCACCTTGTACCCATACACCAAAATGGGGCCAGACTTTTCAACCTGAACAGACTTTCGCTAAGGCTACATGTCCTATTGCACAATTTTAAGAAAAGTAAAAAATTATTTGTGTCTACACCCTTGTGTTCAGCTCCAAAAGGCAATGGGTTCTTCCTTGGCCCGTGTTACACCTTTCTACCAAGTTTCATAAAAATCCGGCCAGTTGTTTTTTTTCATAGTTCTGCTGATAAACAGACAAATCAAACCAAATATCAATACAATCAAACCACACAAGGAAAGACAATGGTGGTTTGAAGTCAAGTATCTAACAACATGATCCACTACTACAAAATGCACTTAATAGTTGGGACCTCAAGTTAATGTTCATGCATGATTTTTACCATGAAGATAGTATGTCTTCAATACTATTCACCTCTGCATACTCAGATATCATTGTCTCTCCAGCAACATATTTGTATAAATAACCATGATATTAATATAAGCAATATGCCAATAATTAGCTCAAGTAAACCAAAGTATTACTGGTATCCTCTCACCTCTAATATTTTTATTTAAAGATTACAGATATTTTTACACTGTATCAACCTCTAGTTTTGGCTATTATATAGTTTATTTTAATATGAACACATATACAAATACCCATTTACAATGTGCAGTCATAGGTCATAAGACGTTACCAGGGAGCTAACCATACTTATGGGTCATACAGCGGTTAGACACATAGTAATGCAAGGTCTATACATGGAATTGCTGTGTGCATGTGTGTGTGTGTGTGTGTGTGTGATATTTATTAGAACAAGCAAGACTAACAAAAACATTATGCAAAGATGAAGAGTTTGCCCAAACAAATGTAAAGTAAACCTCCTTCATCCTGGCAGTGTGCATGCGCTGCCTCTGCTGCACTCTCAAGCTCTAGTTTTGGCAACATTTGCAGCAGGACTTCTGCAGTGTAGCCTGACAGGAAACAAAGTGGGCTAAAGCAATATATACTGTGCTCCCTGTGTTCTCAAATGTTCCCGGTGTGTTGCAGTGTTTCCTCTCAGCTCGGAGCAAGACTATTGATTAATGGCACTATCAGGCTCGGAGTGACTCAGCACTTTAGGTCAGCCTCCTGGAAACAGAGCTAAGCATTGGGCCTTGTGCAGAAACAGATGGGCCTGTCCCAAATGTCCCAAAATGACAACATGCATACACCATTGTGATGTTTGGTTAAAAGCTGGCTTAATTAGTTAAAGATCCAAACACAGACAGTATTTAGGTGACCACTGATTTACTAAAATACTTGCGGTTGAGGTTCTGTGGGTGTGCAGAAAAACTGTTCCAACACCTCCTTTGTCTCTGAGTGTGGTGCAGAGTGAGAGTCAAGTCTCCACAGAGACTGTTCTGTCCCAGAAAGTTGGACTCTGAATTAAAGCAGTCACACTGACCCAGACTAAACTGAAAAAACACACAAGCTCTACCTGAAAAAACACCACATCTCTCCAACTCTTCTCTCCATGGTTTCTTTATCTCTTCCCCTTAGTAACATGTTAGCTCAGTGGGGTAATTAATGAGGCTGGTGGAAGAGAGGAGCAAAGTACAACTCTCATAAAACTCCTACACCTTTGATGAACAAGCTCAAGTTCACTTTGGCTTTTAGTGTAACAACAATCAGAACTCCAACTGCATCCTCCCTTTTCTGCTCAATTTAGTGCTATCACTTATGTAAAATAAGACTAGTCTGTGTGATTTTTATAATTATCTTCCTTCTTGTGTTTCTGCAGCCAAAAAAAAGGAAAAATAAATAAACAAATAAAGCCAAGCATGATGATTTAATCGTTGCTAGTAAGGCTGTCAAAAGTATCTATACTGTACAATCTCTCTGTTTTATACTAGTAAATATAGCCTGAAGTATATGGGATTTTTTGAGACCAATATAGTTATCGATTTTAGAGGGATAAAATGAATCGATAACCTCTATGGTGGCTGACAGTATTTTTTTTCACCACTCTGCAAATGTACCCAGAGGGCTACTTTCTCAAACATAAAATTTTATTGAATAATATGCAAGATTGTTATACATTATTCTACATTATACACACAATGTATTACATTGTCAGCCAATTCTATAAATGATAACTCAAAAAATGAAGAATAAATAGCAATAAAATAAATATTGAAATAATCCTCAATACTGTTCAATTTCAGTCCAAAAAAGAAAGAATGAAAAAAACGAATAGCTAATAGCATTTTTTAAATCACACCAAGCAACATTTTCTGCATTGTATGTAGTGTAAAAAAAGTTTCCATAACGGCATGTCAGTTGATATTATCCTTCAACCGATATATCTGTCGGGCTCCAAATTATACATTTAAAAGTACCAAAGTTATTAAACAAAAACAGAAAAAAAAAAAAAAAAAAAATCATATTTTTAACCCAAGGCTGCAAAGATGAAGCAACAAGGAAGAATATCAACTGGTCCTCAACATGTGGCTGTTTTCTCTACCAGCACTTTGTGCAGGTTAATAAAGACAAAGAAAAAATCCTAATCCTCATGTGTTTAGGACTTTTTTCTATTTGGTGTGGTATCAAAAGAGGCATCAAATATCTTTTTTTTAATACTTGTTTTCTATCCAACTATAAATTCTGGTATCATGACATCTTTAATTGCAACCCTTTTCAGTTGGTGATGTCGCATGTTGCAGATAATGTTATAAATCTAACTTGTCAATGGTGTCTCCACCCTAACTAATTCAAGAAAGACGTGCTGGACAAAGACATGAGGTCATAGCTGCAGAGGTATTACATTTCCCAGTCTATGGGACATCCACAGAGGTGTGTCCCAGGTCTACCCCGCCTCAGGTGCACCGGCACTGGAACTGGTTTCATCATGGCTATTGTTGTGACAGGAAAGGCTGGGTTGGTACAGGTCACAATACTGTCTAGTCAATACAATCCTTCCCCTCAAGTGATTTTCCTGAAGCAAAAGATTAGCTCATTGAGAGGCGAGGGCATTGTGCTGCAGCCAAACACTACACTGGAAATTTGTGAATGGCTCTTAGGCGGGCAGGTCATTTGTGGAAGTTAACTTCTTGTGAGTGATAAAGTGGACGTTCAGACAAGCTGAGTGGAACGCTACACAATAAAGCCAGCAATGACAGGCTAAAGGCAGAACCACTTTTCTTAATTTGACAGCTTGAACTGGAGCACTTCACTTTAAAGTGCAGGGAACGCTCTGAACCACACGAATAACAAACAATTCCTGTCTTTACAAAGTCTGGCACAGTAACACAGAATAGAACAATGAATACAGTCAATGATTCAAAAGGAAGGAAAAATCTGTCCTATTTACAATGACTGATAAATAGCAAGTCTTAACACATAACACTGTTATTAGAAGACTATGCATGCATATAGTATTAAACACAGCATGTGTTTGAGCAACATGATCCATATACCCACTCTCAGAGAATTATTCTTGTGGGACAGCGTTGTAAAAAAAAAAAAAAAAAGTAAATAATTGACGATAATGAAAAACTAAAATTGTTTCAATACTCATATTCTGCGGAATTAATACTTCTATTTATCTGCTTTCTGCTCTCTTCTCTCTGACAAATTATTAATAAATTATTGTAAAAATGCAAAAATCGAAAATCTTGTGCTTTTGCTTGTTCCCAGAGGTATGGAACATACATATTTGTCAATATATTGTATTGCATTTATTTAATTTTATTTAGTTATTATATAATCTATACCTATATATCCTGCATTTTTTATACAATTCATTCCTGTATATATTGCAATATGATTCACATTACTGCTTAATGCACTTCTGGTTAGATGCTATCTGTATTTCGTTGCTTTGTACTTGTGACATGTGCAATGACAAAGCTGAATCTAATCGAATTGAATCTTGAAGTTTGAAATTTCAATACAGGGGAAAAGTGGGATCTCTACAGCAGGAAGAAGTAATATGTACATATGATACATCAAGAAAGAGGAAAATCTATAATTACAGGTGTGAGAATTACAGCATTCAATACAGTAGGTGTGCAAGCTGACACAATGTGGCCCACACTCACATTACTCTAATACTTTAACAATGTTATTTGAATACCAGCAAGATGTCCCCTTATCAACGTATTTACATATGTTCTGTGATGAAGCAGATAATGTCAAACGATGCCATGTCATGTGACACATGAGGTGTGTGTCTGCATGTGAGTGTATGATACTAGCCCTGCATGTACACATATTACATTACAAAAAATGTAGTGTGCAAGAATGTTGTTACGTAGAATTCAGTTGTCTACATCTGTCTGCCTATACCAGTCAACATCCAAAGTCATTTTTTACGCTTTGAACATGGAGTTTGACTGAACAAAACACACTTGCAGGCTCACTTTGACTGAACTTGGATGTGGCTTTGCATAGCTCATTTTCCCAGACAGAGCCTACAAAATACAACACAAAAGACATGACTTTGGGTCATCCTGCATGTAAGAAGAGGTCAGCAGAGGTCAAAGGGCATCCTGTGGCTCAGGGTGGCAGGTGACTCTTTGTGCAAAACAGGGCAGCATAGAGTTTTTGTTTGGGTATAATATAACCCTAAGATGAGTGAGTCAAAAAAATAAAGCCTTATAAAGCAAGGGACTGGAAAAAGTGTACTTAGATTTAGTTCAGTGTTCAGCTCCCAGACTTTGAAAATTAGTCACCACCTTAATTTTAAGACATCAGCTTGATTCACATTCACATCCCATCCTACATCATATTTTTTTGGCATATTTATGTACAAAATCAAGTATTTTTGCTGCAAACGCTGCTCTGTGAAAAGGGTGACAAACTCAACTAGCATAATGTTTGCACAATAGTCCATTGTCTCCCAATACACCATTACATGCTGCAAAAGTATAATGTGTAGGTGTAGATTCTCCTGCTGCATCTCACCTCTTCCATCTGTTGGTGATGTCATTAAGCAAACAATCCTCAAATAGCAGAAAGTATATTTGCTCGTGCGCACCAAGCAGCCATTTAACAGCCTTTGCAAACACACCAAAGCCCATTTTTTATTTGGAGCATTGTGCTAGCTCCCGTCCCATGATCATACAAACACCCTGACAAGCTTTTGCTTCCTCCATATTTCATCAACCAGAGAAAGAGGGTTTCACAAAACACAAGGTGCAGCAGTATCGAGGTTCCAGAAAGAAACCAGGAAAACTGCCGAGCCATAGGCAGATTTAACAGCCTAGTTCTGTGTATTTTAGCTTAATTTCAACACACTTGATTTAAGAAAAAAAAAGAATAGCAATGCAGACTTCCACCAATGCCAGTAGTGTATTCATGGGGTTGTGATAGTCCCATTTCTCAAGTTAGGAAGTCGTTCGTGTTCAGTGTTCAGTGTTCATGAGCTTTAAGTAGGAATGTGGTAACACCATGGACACTACAAAGATGATGTGTTGTATTTTATTGCTTAGAGCATATAAACAACACATTGATAGCTGTTTCCAGTATTTGCATGACAAAGAGCAAAGGAAGCGGATCAGATGAGCCATGAAATATGATCAGAAAACAAAATTTCCCCAGTTTAATTCATGCAGCACAAATGCCCAAACCCGCCCTGTTATTTGGATCCACTCGAAAATGTAAGGGTTCTTCCTTGGCCAATTCAACACCCATCTATTAAGCTTCATGAAAATTCAGCCAGCAGTTTTTCCATAATCCTGCTGATGAACAGACTAACCACACATAAGACATAACCTCTGTAGCAGGGTGAGAGTGTTTGGGGTTTTCAAATCCATATAAGGTAAGAGCATGAGGACTATGTATAAAAATATGTATCTCACCTGCAGTGGATATAAACAAACTGAACTTAAACCTCATATATTGTTTCAAGTCCTCTGTGCTGGATACAGAGCCAAAAGGAAACTGGCCTGATACCGGCAGACTGCCCTGTACTCCCTTCCATCCCCTACCCTGCACCTTCAACCTGTGCCGATTTATCAATGAAATATGCAGAAGTCCTTGGATCAAATCATTCAAGTCTTCAAGCCTTTACCTGGAGTTTGGTGCATTATTCCAGGGGTGTCAATGTCAGGATGGGACCTGTTGAACCCCTGTCTGGCGTCCCACTCTGGACTAGTCAGATCCGAGGGCCAGAATCAACGTTCCTACTTCCAGCAAACATCCTACACTCTGGTAGATAAGCTCAGATCCAAAGTCCATGGTGCGGTGAGGGGTACACGAAGGAAAAAGCAAAATGAAGAAATTCCAAACCAAAAAAAGGGACCACCCAAATATCAACTTGTTTCAGAGTGAAGGAGAAAGCAGGAAGGGAGAAAGAGAGAGGGGTCAGCTTCGGTCGGTGTCACTGTGGTTGAGAGCCGACTGACTGTGAGACAGGTTGTGGCGTCTCTCCAACCCCCATCCTTTTGTCCATTTGTGTGAATGTTTATGTGTGTGTGTAAAAGAGACAGAGAGTGAGACATAGGGAGAGTGTGACTGTTTAATCTGCCCCTCCCTCCCCTAGTGCTGGACTGTGTGTGTGTGTGTGTGTGTGTGTGTGTGTGCACGCGCAGACGCTCCCCACCCCCAATCTATCTGCATTCATTGGCAGTCAGATTAAATGGTCAGAGTTAATGCTGTGCTGTCCGGGCCAGTGCCGGCGCGCACGCTGTGTGGCTCCTGCCTCCCCTGCAGCCTGAGAGGATTAGCCCGCTGCTAATGCTAAGCTAAACGCTAAGCTCCAGTCAACAGAGAGGCGAAGGGGGGGGAGAGTCTTCCTTTCTAGACCCAGGACAGGCAGTCAGGCCTGGATAACAGGGGCATGGAGAGCAGGGTGATGATGCATTAGTTGCAAATGGCAACTAACAGGTTTCAGCTCACATGTAGGTCTACAGTCACCCATTATGGTTTATGACACCTACATGTTTGACAAAAAGAGCCATCAATAATAGAAACACTTGTCTTCTTCAAGATATTCTTGTGATGTTATTAGAAACTGATCATTGATCATTTTAGAGTTGGCATTCAAAATGGCAATGTCAGAGATTATGAATTACTATAAAGCATTCATACACATCCACAAAAGTAGATCAAAACTCCAACTCATCTCCAGCTCAGCTCATCCACTCAACGATTATTAACATAATTCATCCGCCCAAACACTGAAGACATTAGAGGTGGGGAAAAAAATTGATACAGCATAGTATCGCGATATTTTGCGTGGCAATATAATATCGATGAATGGCTGGTATCAGCATTTAGCGTTCTGACGGCCGTTTCGTTTTGTTTTTTTCCAGAGGCTATAACAAGCTCACTTTTAGGAATTTTTGGGGAATATTTTTGATGTTTCATGGTGATTTTCAAAGCGGTCATGTGACCTCTGACGTCATGCTATCTCAATGAAAATAGGCTCTCTGGGTTCCCACAAGTTGACTCTCATTGTGGAGAAATAAAAAGACTGAAGTGAGATGAATAGAGAATTTTCTCTTATTTGACAAAACAATTCTTGATTTAATTGAATTTTGTCGACACAAAATGCAGGTAAACAGTTAAATTGCAATATATTGTATCGCAATACTCACCATATCGTAAAAATGCTTAAAATCGCAATAATCGTGACTCAAGTATCACGATAAAATCGTATCGTGGGGCCTCTACTGATTCACACCTCTAGAAGACATAGCATGCTTTTACACCTTTGAAAGCACCTAAAAAGTCCTTATTTTTCTTTTATATAGATGAGTAATAAAGCCATAGGATGCATTATTCCTGACAAGTTAAAAGTTGCCTTGTAATTGGCAGCCCTGACGTTGTTGTGGTTTTTACATTACGTGACTGAGTGGCAATGAGGGGTCACACAATACAAGTTCTTTCACCCGGTGAACTCCTTGATGAGTATGCCTGGTTTCCAAACTTTGTCAAGACACACATGAGAAGTGTTTCAAAAAGGAGTGTCTGTCAGAAACAAGCACTCCTTGTTTGTGTATTGATTTGCAGCGACAAAGAATTAAGAGGAAGAGGTGTTTGAGTTTGAGGGTGTTTTTGCTGGCAAACATGTTAAGAAAATAGACTGTTACCTCTATGTACATCAACACCTTTAGTCCATGTTGAATAGGCGAGCCCCTTAGCTCTTTGAACTGTTCAAACATAGTGATTGTCACTCACAGAAGAAAGCTCAGAGCCGATGCCGATCTGCTCTTGATCTGGGTCTTTTTTTCACGGAGCTCCCAGAACTGTCAGTGCGTGGAACTTCAAGGCTAAAGTTGTATGAATATTTGTTGACAATTTACATGATTTCATTCATAATGCCTGCACTTGGCACCTATGAAATAAAGACGAAGAAGTCTCACAGCATGACATTGCATGACATGTCATTTTAGACTAAAGACAAATGTGGAACAACTTTGCAGTTACCTGACACTTTGAGATCAAGCTTGCTGCAAGAGCTCACAATTATCTCTTCATTTCCTTCCCTCTCTTGGTCTGTTCTTCTCTATTATTCATGGTTTAAGTGAGCTGTACATGCTAGCCCCATGAGAAAACTGCAGAACCCTTAGTATCAGAATCATGTCTTACACTAAAAGAAAATGCAGTTCTCTAGAAATACGACCAACAGACAGCCAATCTGACCCCTGGAACCAAATAAGTTGAGAGCTGAGTATTAATGTAGGTAAGTGAATAAGGTTAAAATCATAAAAACATCTTTATGTCACATTAATATTTTATCAGCCTCCTTCTGACTTCCAGAGTAAAACAACAAACCCTTGTTCAGTGACTCCGTAATACAAGTTCTCCTTTCACCTTTTAAAAAGAAAAGTGTAATATTGAAAAGTGTGCATATTGAAATGATGCTAAACTAAACAGTTGCTCCACTGCATCACAGCAGTACCACTGGAAACCTCTCCCTGCACTGCTGACATAACATTAATACTTAACAGTATATTATTTTTCTGTTTTAAGGCAGCAGCATGCTGCAGACCACACTGTTCCTAAAAAGCTTGATTTACTCTATATATTCTTGTTAGTTGACCCACATTTGCCCAAACCACAAATCCAGTGACTGTCTGTAATACTACATTACCCATAAAACCCTGCTCATAGCTTTTTCCACTCTAGTTCACTAGTAAATCTTCAGACCTTAATCCTAAATCAGACAGAAACAGGATAGTGAAACCAACTGCCCCTGGAAATACGTCACAACAGCAGCTCTTGTCAACACTGAATGCAAATGCATGAAGTGAATATAAATGGAAAGTAAATATATCAACAATGCAATTCTTGCTTTTCAGATTTGTAAATAAACCCCAAAACGGGATACTAAAAGATTGCACATTTATACCTGCTGTGCAGACACACACTGCCCTGTTGACTGACCGCTCTGCTTAGTGATGCATTACAACCACATGCACGTGTGAAGTGGGCCGCACCTTCACTCTCATCTGCTGCCCTTGTGTTGACCCAATCTTGCCTTGTCAGCTGGTTTCCACACACGCGCACACACACACTTTGCTTTCTCATCAGACTTGTTGGCCACCTGTCTCCAGATGGCAGAGCTTGATGGGTTAAGAGGACATTTCCCCTGCGTGAGCAAACAGCACAAACACACAAACACAAACAAGCATCTGCTATCCAAGCTCTTGGCACATCTTTAACATCCCACGAACAAATACACATGCAGGCTTGTATTAAATGCTCTACAAATTAAAATCTTTTTTTTGATAGTCTTCTCCTGTGACTCTCTAGAGACAGTCTCTGCCCCGGTAGATCTGTCCCAGATTTTTAAAACCTTGCACGCACACAATTGAACAGTCTAAATGAAGCTCAAACTGTACTAGAAAGTACTAAAGCATGCCAATTCATTGTGCACCCTTGCCAACGTCCTTCTATCCTTTCCCCTCAATACCTTTTTTCTTCTTCCTGCGAGCATCCCTCCGTCTCTGTCCTTCCTCCTCCTCATTGATGGTGAAGAGTGCTGGGATGGCTGAACGGCTGCCACCCTTCCTCAGCTTCCACTTGCCCTGGGAGCACCCGCAGCCACCTCCGCCTCCTCCTTTTTCTCGTCCTTTACTCTCTGGCATCCTCTGCCCTGTTGCTAACCCTTGAGCCCCTGGCTAACTCACCCAACCCCTGCCCATCCCACCCTGCAGTGGTGGGTGGGTGGGAGGGGGCAGGTCGGTGGTGGACGCCAGAAGATGCCCGTGGACGGGGTCACCCCTGAAAGCCTTCTTCACAATGAAGACGCAGACAGCTAACAGCTAATGCTAACAGCTAATTCCTCTGGCTGCACATTGCTGCTCTGTGTCTGAGACAGCAGAAAGAAGAGAGAGATGCAAGAGAAAGAAGTAGAGATGGGGGAAATTAAATTTGGAAATGGATAGATGAGAGAAAAAAGGAGATGGTTAAAGAAAAGTAGAATAAAGTTCAGAGAAATAATGAGGGAGAGGGTGAAAGAGAGAAAACAGAGCTGCCCACTGTGCCATGCAGATACTGCCTACGATGGCAGTGCCAGGCAGACACAGAGTGAAAGAGACGAAGAGTGCGACAGTCTGAGGATGAGCTCTTGTCGTCTGGCTTAGAAAAGAAGACTTAATCCACAACACTGGCTCGGCCAAAAGATGGAAAGATTGCACTCCTCTCGACTCCTTTACTCCTCAAGAGATGCTGCTGTCACCACACTTACTGCAGCCCTCTTTTTCCCCGCCTTGCCTCTCTCTTGCTGGGCCTATTCTGTAAACTTGTCAGAAGAATCACATCACACAGGCACTAGCTTTACAGTACACGCACACACACACACACACACATTGCCCCACAGATACACGAGTAACAAGAGGGCAGAAGGGCTTTTAAAATATTCAGTGCAAATCCAGTGGTGGAAGGTGAGCCGGTACCGGTAAAGGGTTTCCCTGACAACAGCAGCACGTGGACCAGTAATGCAGTGGCAGAGTGGAAGAGAGAGAGCAGAGGACAGGCACACTTTAATGTAATGCGCACACACACACACACACACACACACATATATATATATATATACACACAACTAGGGGTGCACGACTATGCACACACCAAAGCAAATAATGCAGTACTGGAGCTGCCTCTGTGGAAGGGGTGTGTTCATGGAGCACATGGTATATGTCCCCGCCCCATTCTTCCACTTAAAGAGCCATCAGCTTTTTGACACACCAGGGTTAGGACAGTTAATGTGGAAATCTTTCTATTTATGTCCTGCTGGCTCTTTGCAGAAACAGAAGTAACATTATGCAGATCAATAGTTATATCTGAGCAGTACGAATCGATACTAAGTTCACTTCCATGGCATACACTGCCATTGCAAATACACTGGATGTGAAAGCGTGAGAAACACACATGGTAAAGAGAGGTGTGTTTACCATTTGAACATGTCAGAGGCACAAAGTATTGCATGGAAGGGATGGAGAGATATTCAGGCAATAAATGTATTCCAGGCCACATCATCGGAGGTCTAATAACAAACATCAGCCTCAACAGCCACTATAGGGGCATGTGCTTGTGGAGGCTTAGCTCACATCTACCAAAGCAAATACACCCAGAGATTAAACAACCAGCATGACAGCTTGAAATCTTTCTCTAAGATGCTGTGGCTATAAACAGCAAGGCGACAAAATGATTAAAAACACAGAGTGATAGGGCATGTGCAGGTGAAACTGGGCTTGTGCCGATTGGCGATCGGCTCATATATCGCTGATTGGTTTATCCCACGCCAGTTTTAAGACAATTTTAACTATCAGGACTAAGATGTTATGAACGTAATCTGTAGAATCCACACCCTACTGTGAATTTAGAGATGTATCTGGCGGAGTGGCATGTCCGCTCACTGAGCCCCGTGAATCGGCATAAGTGACAACTTAATTTTAAATCCTTAATGACAAACTAGTCTCTTTTCCATGCATGTGACACTCTGCATCTCCATTCTCAATATGCCTGCTCACCAACACCTAGCTCTGCACTCCATAATGTGGAGTTAATGGGGGCACTCTTTTATAAATGCTGCAAAGGGATGGTGAACCTGCATGTGTGCAAATAAATTAGCGGTTTGCATGTCCTTGTCATGTCCCTCCCTCTCCATGAAATATTAGACCCACCTTTGCTATCCGAGTGAAACCCAAATATCCCCATGTACAAGATGTTATGTTTTTCTTTTACACTAAACTCCTTTTCACACTGTGTATTCAAGGCGAGAATATTGTGTTGTTATTCTGCCTTGGCATTCTGTAAAAAAACCCTTTTTAAATACAGAAGGGGGGAGGGCAGCGTTGTTTTGTCGATAAGTTGGCAGCAGAAGTAGTAAAAAGCTTAATTACTGCCTCTGAAAAAGGGACGGCCACCATGGCAGGACTACACACTAGGGTTGTAACTTCATCAAAAGTTCTAATGAATTTAAAATCAAACGCAATCCGTTCAAATTAATTTAAGCCCTGACAACACTCTCCTCCCAGTATCCCAAAGCTCCTGTGCTAGCGATGTAATGTTAAAAAAACCAACACCCCTTTGGTGTTCCGAGTTCCTGGTCCTGCAACACAGATACTGAGCTAGCAGACTACAGCTTAAGTTAGCGCCCATGCCAACCCCTGCTGATCGTATTGCCTACCTGCGATCTCAAGTAACCATAATTTGACAATGTGAAAATAGAAAAGAGCCTAACCCGAGCTGAAACCCATTACAGGTGCACTCCTTTTTGTATTGGGTCTTACATTCAGGTAAACGCTTGCAAAGCAAATAGCCTTAAGAAGAGTATTAATTAAAGAACACATTCAATTATTTACAATTCATTCAAATATCATGTAAAGGCATTCAGGATAAGACTTGCTGCCTCATCTCCTCAGGGAGCACATGCTGTACAAACATATATATTCATGAAAGAGCAATCTGATCTTTGTCCCTGCAGGATAGAGTAATGCTGTAATCCTACCCTCAGACTTAAACCGGAGAGGCTCGGCTACACACCCTTCTCACACCTATTGTGTATGTGTGTAAGAGGGACAAGAACACAGGAATAGATTAAATATTTCCACTGTTGTATAAACCGATAGATTTAGCAATGCAAGAATATAAACTTACGTTCTGATTCTAAAGATAAACATCAGTTTTAGTGGATAAGCTCACTCCAAGATTACACATAGGCAGTGAATTTAGTTCTAAGTACATTACTACAGTACATTTTAAAATAAAATAAAAGCTTTCCTTGATTCTCAGAACACTTCCACATGATTTGACATCATTAATGCAAAGCTTTTGTCACATGCATGTTTTGAGGGGTTGATGTAAGAAATGTTTTGTTAATTCACATATTGCAAATACATTATTTGCTCATGTGCAATTTGTAATATGGTATTAGGTTGCAACCGTTAGCGACGTCTACATAGAGTGACCCAAATATGTTAAATAAGCAATATTTTAGTGGTTTAGGGGGTGTACTGGTGCAGCATGCAAAATGCTCTGAGTAATAAAATATAACATATCCTTTGCAGCATTCATGTTGTTCCCACATTACAACTTAAAGCTCATGGTTACACCAAAGTATAAAGAAGAATATCCAAACTCAGGAAATGTGACCATTCGAGGAGTACCTGAATGCAACAGTAGCTAAAAGCTAATTCTTGTGTGTTTACTACGCCAGGCCCCTCAGTGACATGAGATTTAACACATAATAAATTACAAAAAACTACAATAGCTGTATTACAAATAAGGCCAACTCATAACAGAAAAGTCAACCACCGTTAATTCCCAACTGAACACCTCAGCATCATTTGATTCTATGGTTTGACACTGGTGTGAAGCACTCAAAGCAAAGAGTATAAAAGCTAAACTGCATCACATTCATACCCTGTAACATGACCCAAACTCTGAGCTGGCAGTAAGAAATCAATCTGTCAGCTGATATAGAAACAGATATTAAAACTGGTTTTTACCACTGAGTAAAACAGACAGAAAGCATATTTGTTCAGGCATATTATGGGCCAACTATTGGATGGCACAGATTTGAGAAAACAGATGATAATATCTTAAAACACTGTGATCACAACATTACAGCCAGCGTCACTGCTGTGGGCAAAGGTGCAGTGGATTGTGTATATTTACAGCTCAAAGTAGCATGAGAATAAAAGATAAATAATGCATATGGAAGGAAGTTGTTTATGAAGCTAGCAGCAGGAGTGGAAAGCTTGAAAGCATCACGTTATAGAAAATGGATGCCGAGAGTTTGCAGCAGGGTCATATTAGACTCATACCAGCAGGCGACATTTACATCAAAGAGAGATGATCCTGAGACAAGCAGAGCTGATAGCCGAGTGTTATGGATCTAACTCGGTCAAACAAAAGACTGAGATCACTCCAGCTTGATAACCTTAGAGACACACCCAGTCAACCTACAGTATAGCATCTGTGTTAGCACTACTGAATGATGATAATACTTTTATCATGGAGCTGTTGATACAGTGCAGGACATTGACTGTTTCTCTGCACTTGGTGCACCAATGCATTAGTCTTTTAACATCTGAAATAGGGTTCCTGTGTGAATATTACACTAAAATACTGTCACAAGGGATTTTAACATCACACTGCGTGTGTTGAAAATGACTTTGAAGTTTCCGTTTGTAGTCCTACTAGTATTGACCAATCACAAATGAGAAGGCTTTGGTAGCATGCAAGTCCATGAGGAGAGAGCAAAATATGTGCAAAATTAAATCTTGGAACGTTTCTTTTTGCTTTTTATTTGTTTTGTTTTTAATTGCATTCATATGCAAAGAAACAATCTAGTTGTAGATGTTGTCTATCAACCCAAACTGGATATCCGTTCTATCCATCATCCGGAAATCAGCTGGCTACACCGCAACCCCTAAAGTATCGGCCCTTTCCTCCAGAGGATGAATTGTTGTCAGACAATTAGCCAATGGGTTCCCAGATTAGAAATGACTCTTCTCATTTCTTAAACTAGGCATACACACCTATTTGAAAAGACATTCTTAACCTTTCATCTCATACTTTAGACTAGTCAGCTCCTGAAGCTGAACTATCCTTAAAGACTAACCAAACGCAACACACTGTAGGGAATTTACAACCAGAAAATTTCCCAATAAAAACATTTTAGGCAAACTCGTTGAACGATTTACAAAAATGGGTAAAACGTGCGATGAGTATTCAAAAGTTAAACTGAAACAAAAAAATATCCCAGTCAAATGGTCAATTTATAAAAAATAAAATAAAAATAAAAAACATGCTCAAACTAAAGAAAAGACTACAGAACATCTAATAGCATTTAATGTCAAGTTTTCAAGCTTTCTTGTTGTCAAATGGAGACCTACAACACTGTTTTAGTATTTCGGTTTCAAGAGTAATTCAGTGGTCTACTGCATTATATAGTAAATATATGCACTGTTCACTAAGGTCCAGAAACAGAACATAGCTGATAATTTCCATTACCAGCTAATCATAAGCACATGACAAGACGTGACTGAGGTGTGGACAGAGAGAAACATCTAATGCAAATATAGTGCAGAGAAAGGTTCTGCCCTTTGTGATTCAGCAGGATTGAATTACAATAAATGGATTATCCACAATGCCTATTAGTGTTTCTCTGATTGTAGCGACATCACTGGACATAACTGGCCATTGCTGTTGATGCTTTTCTGTGAGCAGCAAGTTATTAGATTAATCGACTGACAGAAACTGAAATAGGGGTATTGATAAACATGCTGTTTTATTTATGATTAGGTATTTATAACATTTATGTTTTACGATATACAGATTGGGATTCAAAAGAGTCGGACTAAATAGAAAATGGCCAAAACATGTACTGTAGTGAAGTTATGAGTTTTCATTTTCAGTTTGAACGTTAATTCATGGCTAAATGACGACACCATAAATTAGCCTCATGGTTTAGGCCACAGGTGTGCGGTAAATTGATATTTTCGAGAAGTTTCTGGGATTAGAAAAGCCAGTCCAAAGTGTGGACATAATAAAGCATGTTTAATAAAACCGATAAACGCCGGAAATTGAACTGTAGCGCTAAAAAAACACAAACTATCTCCTTCCACTCCGACAGCAACCGTCATGTGCATTAATTCACCTGTCACGTCCTCTGAAGCGTTTCATTTCGACGAGTTGACAAAATGTCAGCAACAGGTGTCTGTCTCCGCTTCAGCAGCTCAAAATGTCTTTTATCAACGACAACAAAAGTAAAACTGGAAACATTTGTGTAGTTTAGAGAACAACTCGTGTTTAATAAACGTTAAGCAACCGGTTGGGTGAGTCGGTTTCATAGTTAATCCCACTCCCGTGACCGAGCGGCTCCGACTCTCTCTCTGGAATTCACCGACAGCGTTCAGACACCGATAAATACAAAGTGAAGCCCCTCAGCTGAGCAGCGTTTAATGCTGGAAACAGCACTCCGTCCTTTTCAAAAGTGAGTTCAAGTAAACTTTTCTGTGAGTGGGAACTCACCTTGGGACTCTGGAGGAGATGCGTCGCTGCCATCCTGGTCCGCCATTTCTCCTGACGTCAGCTGAGAGGGATCAACCTGCTGCACTGATCCCGAGGCAGCCCGGGGCCCTCCCACGGACAGGTGGGGGACGGCACGGGCACAAACTTCATCCACAGGTCAGAAACACTCGTCATAGCATGGGTCTCAAACTCGCGGCCCGCGGGCCAATTGCGGCCCTCGTGACGATACTTTGTGGCCCCTGCCTTGATATGAAAGTTTAATGTGAGTTTTATATGAATGGCACTTTACCGTGTTTTGTGTGGAAGGTCCCTTTAAATACTTTTTTTGGTAATTTTAATTTTAATAATGTTGTGTCTTTTTAAATAATTTAGTGTCTTTTTTAATAATTGTGTGTCTTTTTGGTAATTCTATGTCTTTTTTTTTGGTCATTTTGTTTCTTTTTTTGGTCATTTTGTGTCTTTTTTTAAATAAATTTGTGTATTTTTTGGTAATTCTGTGTATTTTTTTGGTCATTTTGTGTCTTTTTGGTCATTTTATGTATGTTTGGGTCATTTTATGTCTTTTTTGTCATTTTGTATCTTTTTCAAGTAATTTAGTGTTTTTTCAGTCATTTTGTGTCTTTTTTGGGTCATATTGTGTGTTTTTTGTCATTTTGTGTCTTTTTCAAGTAAATTAGTGTTTTTTCAGTCATTTTGTGTCTTTTTTTAGTCATTTTGTGTCTTTTTTTGGTTATTTTGATACTGCCTCCAGTGGTCCCCAGGTAATTTGAATTTGAGACCGTTGCTATAAACTTTTCACACTATATCAGTCTTAATCATTCATACAATTGCTTCCTTTGGGGCCTTAAATGCACCTTAAACCGATAATAATAATAAGAAGAAGAAGAAGAAGAAGAAGAAGAATACATTTTATTTATATAGCACTTTTCAAAATAAAGTTACAAAGTGCTAAACAAGACAAACATACAAAATGTCCATGGCATGATAAAAACAAATTAAATTTTTTTTTTAATTTATAGAACACTGAGCAAATGAGTTACTTATCGTTAGCCCAATAGCATTCACTCAAAAGGGGTGTAACAAAGGATGGCTATTGGCATAGTAATTACACTGTGTTAATTATGTAACTTAAGAGAAATAAATGACTTAGGCAATTTTTTGAATAAACCTTTGTGACTTAAGGAAAATATGGTAACACTTTATTTTGAAGGTGTCTACATAAGAGTCAAACAACTCTGTCAGAAACATGACATGACAAGTATCATGAGCATTAATGTTACTTCAAAGTGTCATGAATGTTCATGACACATCCCATGTCATGTTTATGACACGCTCATGTCACTCTTATGTAGATACCTTAGAGTAAAATTGTTACCAATATTAGTGTCAACAATAAAACACTGATAAACTAAACTGATATCTAAACAATCTCCCTCTGGCTCTTCTTTGCTGGGTTCTTATCTGATGCCTATGAATGTGGCAAATTGTCAAAGAAGTGATGATCTTAAAGGGGTAAAATCACATGATCTGATCAACGGAGGATGTAGGTGATTTTACCATAGGTGGCTGGCGTCATGAGGAGATGATTTAGGCAAACATATCAGTCTTAATCATTCATACAGTTGCTTCCTTTTGGGCCTTAAATACACCTTAAACCGATTATTATTATAATAATAATAATAATACATTTTATTTATATAGCACTTTTCAAAATAAAGTTACAAAGTGCTGTAAAGTATTGTAAATTACTTAGGCAATTATGCTATTAGGCTAACAATATGACAAAAAGTGTAATAGGCAGAATAAAATAATTATAATAAAGTTAAGTGAATGCAATTGTATATAAATATACAATATACAAGTGAATTTGAGAGCACAAACTCTGTGAAACCACTGCAAAATAAAATTCAAAGCCTCATCTGATGACTTGAATAATTTGCATTCTTGCCAAGAAAAGAAATGGGTCAATCTCTGTTGGAATAAAGATTTTTTTTTTAAATGCTTGAAAAAAGGACTGCCGTCCAAACTTGAGATGGGGAAAGGTGAGCAAGTGAAACTACATGGTCTCAGGATTGTCTATAGTATAATACTGACATCTACTGGCAATATGTGTATTTCAGTGTCTTATAATTGGTATCTGGGCAAGTTTAAAAAAACTGTGATACATAGTCAGCTTTTCTTCTTTCTTTTTTTAAATGTTGAAAAAAGTCCAAAGCATCAGCACCGGCGGTCTAGAAAATAAAAGAAAACAGCTAAAATATACAATAATGTAATTTATAAATATTATAATCTAAAATATATAATGATCTAAATTTGATTGTTTGATATTCAGGCGTTTTTTTTAATTATCTTAAAATTTTAGTTTAATTGCATTGGACCAACAATTTGTGGATTGCCAAACAAAAACTATTATTATTATTTTTTTAAATCTTGCTTTTAAATTGCTTTCAACTACTCATAACAGGTTTCTGGTCTGTAAGAAAAGAGCAAAAATTCAAAAATAAAAATAAAACACCAGAGTCCCAGATATCAGTATTAACAAAAAAAGAAATACAAACCATGGATACAAACAAAAATAAGAGCAATTTTTTTCTTCTGAATGAGGCACATTCTCTTATCTCTTGTCTCTTGTGGTCTCTTACATTTTTATCCTGACAAATATGTGAATCTGTAGCTGGTTTCTGATGGACAGCATCTATAAAACACATGTATATTAATATCCAGAAGTGTTATAGGGTCATACATCTTCCGCCGCAGGCTCAAGACCTATCTCTTCCAACAATACCTCGGTTAAGTCATGGTCACCTTACATATATATATATATATTTTTTTAAATGCGCTTCTTTTTTCTCTTCTTCTTTAACATATAGCACTCCTGTAGCAATGACAGTTGGCTCTTAAAGTTATGTACTTACTTGATTCCTGTGGTCTATGTCTAGTACCATCAGGTTGAATGCACTTATTGTAAGTCGCTTTGGACAAAAGCGTCTGCTAAATGACATGTAATGTAATGTAATGTAATGTCATACATTCAAAGTATTGCTATTGTCCCATATGACCAGCAGAGGGAGCCATCCTCTTACATTAACAATGTTTGACTCATCAAAATTACATTCAGTGCCTTCATGGGGATTCAATACCTTTCTCATTAGGTCTCATTGATACATCAATAAGATGTTTAAATCAAAAGATCCAGCTAATTGCAGCGCTATCAAAAAAATAATGAAGTATTGTTTGATGCCTGGAATATTTATGCATGAACATAAGTAGCTTGGATTTATCTGTAATGTCACATTAGCACAGATTGATCAGTTTACCAAATCTGGTGTTTGCCAAAAATCTCAATGAACAACATGGTGCATATAAATTTAGTAAAGGCTGCTGCAGAAGCGTTTCAATTAAACAAAAATAAAACACACCACTGTTATTTCAGCTAACCCAGTGATATTTGAGCAAGGATTTGCTGTTCCTGGCTGAATGTATGCTAATCTCTGCTCATATCGCTGCTATTTGCCAGACTGTGCAGGCTTACCCCCCTCTGGACCCCCAGTAAGTGAAACGGCTACGGATTGGTGCACAGAAAACTGAAACCATGGCAACCAGCTGTTTGGCAATTCCTCTGATGGAGGAGGTGGAGGGAGGAGATATTGGCCTGTAGGTACATTCACACAGACAGAGGGTGTCTCTTGGGTGCATGATGGGTCGGAGATAGAGAGGACGGGAACTTTACTTATTCAGCTTTCTTGTAACCGTATTTAAACCAAGACACTCATTTCTCTACTTATTTTTCCCAGATAAACCCCGTCTAGACAAAGCTCCTCTTCCTTAGTGTCTGTTTTTGTTTGCTGCTGAGAAGGTTATAGTGTCCAGAGCTCATTCAGTAGGTGGTGGTTAAGCCTGGAGTGACGTTCAGGGTCACATGTGCAGGATGAAAGCCTCCCCAAACTGTCTGTAATTGGTTCCCAGGGGAGAGGGATCTTGAGATTCTCCCGACAATCAATCACACACTGAGTCTCTGCATGGTATAGAGTATTTGCTTGCTGATCTGAAGTGAGGGAAGAAAGATTTTGTGTGTTTGTTTGACCTAAATGTTTTTGAATGGAATGGATGTCAGACGTTTCCACTTTAGGATGCTGATCCTCGGGTTGATTAATGCTCAGGGCTGTATGTGAGGGAGGCAGTGGGCTGCTGAGGAGTAAGCAGATCGAGGAACTGATTGGTTTTGAGGACAAGCGGCCTCTTTTGCTCCTCACTCGTGTATTTGGATTAATTTGGTGGGTGCTCTTGCTCAGCATGGGCCAGCAAACATCAGAGTGGAGATCAGATAAGTTTCTAGATTAAGCAGGCTGGTTTAACAAGCAGGATCAACAATCCAGAGAAAAACTGCATCTTTTTATATCCACAGGGATGTGGCATTAAAGCCTCTTAAAACTATTTCTATACTACATTAAAGCAACTACAAGGAACTTTTAACTGGTTTCGACACAGATTTAATTTAATACTGATGCCTCTATATGACCTACATAGGCAAAAAGACTATCAGTGATTTTATATCGCTATTCCTAATACAGGTCACAATTACAATTATTAACAATTATTATTATTAAAAGTGGCTGTGGTGCAAGGTGCTCACGCAAGAAGACACACTGGAATTGCACAGATCTTTGTAGTTGTAAATGTAATAAAGAATAAAAGTGAAGCTTATAAAGTGCACTTGAATGTATGCATGTTATACATTTTTCAGAATACATGTACTGTATATGACCTATATTAATATATGTCAGGCCGCTAAGGAACTGAGTTGGAAATTACGTAAATACATGGCCAAAATGAACACATCTGTTTGATCAAATAATCATCTAGTGATATTCTCAATAGCTTTCATGGATTCCTTGACCCCAAAAAATTTATATTTGACACTAAGAATGACCATCTAAGTTGCTTGGAAGATATATTGGTTCTCATATATTTAATATGGCTCCCATCAAAAATGGTGATGGAGAGCATGTGGAAAAAAATGTGGTGCTTTTGTTAGACATCCCCCCTTTATTGACTTAAAAGAGAGGAAATGAAATGAAGTATTTTTGTTGACCAGTCCAGAAGTATCATTACCATGGGGTCTATAGAATATTCACCTATGGGATTTTTGCATTGCGTTTTGGATCATTGCAGATAATAAGCTCTGTGAGGAGAATATAGGAACTAATATTATTACCACCATTAGAAACTTCATTAAGAAAAAAGTGTTTTGGAAATTCAGACTTTCCCATTTGTCTTTAAACCAGTTCTAGGTTATTAAATCATGATGTAGCTGCTATTTTCCCACTGTAGTTGAACGCAACATAGCAGCTAATTATGTTGTGCTGAACAAGTGCAGATAATCTCAGAGATAATGAAGTAAACAATGCATACGCTGCAAAAATTAATTTAAAACCGTCTTGCAGAGACATGCGGCTGCTTGCTGATAGTAACACATGGCCACCTACAAAACACTCATCAACAGAAAAACAAATAAACAGATGTCAGTATAGTGGTGATATCACTTTATCACAGCTTTGCTGCAAATTTTCACGACTCCCATCTCGCATATATTGCCTCAGGAAATAAGAATCTGCTTGATTTTTCACCCATTCGGTTTTGCAGACGGTGAAATCACACGTATTCTGGCAATTAATAATGAAGCACATTGCAGGTTTAACTGCTGTCCTCTTGTAACCCATGTACTCACACACAGTGCTGCCTTTTCGCAGCACAGACTAAAGCAGATGATTAACTATTAATTGCTATTGCTAAGATTGCACCACACAGTACTTTTTCACTCTTTTCTCTTCATCTTATCACTTTTGCTTTAAGGCTGACTCCACCTGCCTCTTTGTCTCTGTTGCTGTGTCTGCCTCAGTCGCCCTCTCTATCCTCATGCTACCTCTACAGCAGCAGACAGACAGGACAGTCTCTCCATAGCAACACATCACCTCATGTCTCTGTTTTGATAAGTGAATCACTTTTTAAACCTGACTGTTCATTTTTCTGATGTAAAACAAAGGAAACCAGAGGATTTATCATGCTTTAACTTGTCTACAATACCACTCTGTTGTTTCCTTTTGGTCATCTTTTAAAGAACATATATTAGGTCAGCCCTTTTTTGATAAAATTATTATTTATGTATGGATCAAATAAGACCATGTATGACACTGAGCATGTTTTGATAGCATAATAGCCTCTTTAATGATCTCTGTCTCTACATAATTCACTAGACACAGATGGCATAATAGAGAATGATCTGAACTCACCCCCTGCAGATAGACAGATCCCCCACTAGGACCCCCCTCACCATGCTGTCTAAATAGACACACACACACACACACACACACACACTCAGCTGTAGAGTCCATGCTTTATCTAGCAACCCCTCTACAGCGGACCAATCTCCTCCCTCTGAATATGCACAGAAAGAGCCAATCACATCGAAGAAAACAAACCTCAAAAACAAGCAGTTCATACGCAAACAGGCCAGCAGACATATGGCTATGTGACCCAAGTAAATAGTGCTATTAATTCTAAATCCCTGCCATTAATCCCTCGGGTGGTCAGAGTAGTATTGTCTACACTGCAGTGTTTATAACAGCAGTGTTTGCTAACATCCAGCCATTTATTGTGTTGGGTAGCTTAGCGGGCTGCTGAACTATAAATCTGTAAATACGCAACATCTAGGCTCTATATGCATCCCTGCTGAATATTTTCTATCATTGTTTATTCTAATGAGGTGACAGAATGTATACTAATCAGCAAAAATGGTGTTTAGCATAATTCTTTTGACCCCGTAGGAGTTTATCTAGTAGCTATGTTATTATTAATGCACAACTATAGTTTATAATAACCCACAAAGGAGCATAGGTTGTTAATTCTATCCTGACAATAAAATCATTCTGAATTAATTAATACACCATACCTGTGCTGTAATGTAACTTAGCATATCCACTCTAGTTGTTTAAATAAGTACAATTTTGAGATACTTGTACTTTACTTGAGTATTCTATTTTTACCCTTCTCTATCCTTTTACTTCTCTACATTTTAAAGTGAAGAAACACGGGGGTATAGAAAAATATCAGCAATACAAATTAAAAATAAGAAATAGTAGTATGAGATAATAATGTACCACAGTGTAGAAATATTGCACATTGGTTACATTAGTATCTCCATCAGTCCGTTCTGTTGGTGGTGGTCTACTGGAGCAGTGCTGGTTGTACAGTTTGACAGCTGCAACTATACTACAGGTCTGTGATGTGTATTCACATGAGAGTTAAGGAATTAAGTAGGAAAACAGTATTGAATAAAGTACTCAATTGATATTGGTGTAACATTAAGCGTACTGGTATCATAATTTTGTTAAATGATACCCAGGCCTACATTGTTTCATTGTAGTACTTGAATCTTTACTTGAGTAAGGTTCTTCTTCAGCCACTGCACACTACACACTTCATTTGTCTGACCCATCATCTTCTAGTAGTGATGACAGGAAGAACTCAGATAAATATGAGTATAAAACCTTGAAACTTTTCATTGAAACGGCTTCAGACAGCTGCACCAAGGCGATTCCCATTTATTCAGTCAAATCTTCTGTGTGTGTTCGCCTCCAGCTGTAGTAGTACTGGTTGTAGAAATGGTCAATGTTGGCAAAGAAGCCTGTGTGATCTTGTATACACCTACCTCTTTTTATGCTTGAGGAGTAAGAGTTGTAACATTTATGTCTGGAAAAGTGAATGGGCTCAGCGTAGTGAAATTAAATAGATTTCCCACAAGATGCCATGCACGTTTTGCCACACACACACACATATGAAAGTTGTGTAAGTGGAACATGCATGTGTTATAAAGTATTTATAGAGTGGTGGAAGGAGGTTGTTCCCAGGGATTGGGTTGTACTTAAGGTTGGAGTAGAATCAAATATTCAGTAAATGAAAAAACACACAGTCTTGCTGGAAATTACTCAACCTTGTCTGGCCCACTTTGCAATGCATTTTTATCTGTTTCTAGTAATGTTCACGTCGTACTAGATCACTTTCAGGTTACAGCAGGGATGGTAGGCAGAGAGTCCTTCATGCCATGTCCTCCTTACCCACAATGCACCTTTTTAGGTGACTTGACTGCCCTGATTAACATTTTGAGGGCTTCGAAGCTTCAGTGAGAATAGTCAAAGCAGGACGCAGGATCAATTCTACTGGACGCAGCAGCTCTGTGTTCCAGCCTACGTAGCCTATACCTCCTCACGTATGGTAGAGAATTAATATAAAGGAAAAGGGACCAAATTTAAAAATGTAAAAAGTCTGAAACACTAGGCCAGGATGCAACCATAAAGCAAGAGGACTGGGACCAGGTTTTGGACATAGACTGTACATAAAGATGGACAACCTGATAGAAGTGAAGCCAAAACACCTCCATCGCCCCTTGGTGGCTGGCTGCGATATTGGACATAAGCCCTGCCCCCTCTATTTTAGCAGATGGGACATGGGCAAAACAACAAAGTGCACTGTCAAATAGATTTTTCCCAAAGATTTTTTTCTGTGATTTTTAAGTATTTCTTGTCACATTTACACATGTTCAAGTGTTTATTTTTCTAATAAGTTTGGTTTTAATTAGTTATTTAATTAGTCATGATTGCCAGATCGCATTGTGCTCTGATTGGCTCATGCAGGTGTTTTGGATGGGAACTTGATAACTCTCCAAATGACATCACTAGTGCAACATGGCAGTGGCCATATCTGGAATAGTTTGGCTTCACTTTTGTACAGTGAGAGGAAGTGAAAAGCATCGTCCATTTTTTATACAGTCTATTGTTTCAGTCAGGTTTTTTTTGTTATCATCCTCCAGTTTGTCACATGCTGCGGCCATCATTTCTCTTTTGGATGCTTCTGTATTGTCGTCCATGGACAGGAGACACTCCATTTCTCGCCCTTTAATTTAACCAAATCAAAACAAAGCATTCAAATAGTGATTTTGATGTTGATTACAATGGCACTGGGTCAGCCCTAGAGGTGACAGAAAAATTCTCTTTCTCTCTGTCTGGGTAATAAGTGATGCTGTATGGCTGAATTGCCTGTCATGTGAATGAATGAGCAGGCCATAACAGTGTGACACGTCGGCCCAGCATTTATCTGATGCTGCTGTAGAGTTCCACAGCAGTGGAGACGAGATGGGATCTATCTTCCAAGCAGAAGGGGACTGAGTGGGGGTAGACGCTGCTGGTGTCAAACCTATCTCTCATCTCTTTCTCTACCGCTCTGGTCATATACAGTGTCTTTTTTCTATTCTCAATCTGCTCCCCCTACTCTCTCTTTCTGTCAGTGTGAAGTATTGGCATGATAGATCACTGCAACCACAAGGGAAAGGGGTGAAAAAATATATTCAAGTAGTGGAAGAGAATAAGGGGGTGGAGAGGGACGTATAGGATCAAGAGAGAGAATGGCAACATGAGGAGGGGGATGGGAAGACATAAAATTTACAGTAGGGGCTGCTGCTATTTCACATTGGAAGATATGATGTATTTCTATTGGTTTTCTTGAAAACAGCTCATAAAAATGTCTAAAATGAGACCGACAATGCCTTTGCCATTTTATTTCATACATCCATATGATTCCTTTGCTTCTGCCAAACAACTGTCTCCATCATTTTTAATAGTCTGAAACACCATGACCGACAGCAACTCGAGCTGGTGTGAGATCTGCTGGTGTGCAGCCAGCTGACTGAGCTGGGCACGCTGGCTGTCGGGAAGGAAGGAGGGGGATGCTCCCGTCCTTAACTATTCTCCTCACATTCACCTTGCAGTCCCAATTATTCAAGGCAGCGTGCACGAGCGCTCCCTGCCAGCCAGCCAGCCCCAGCTGTGAAAAGTGGGTCATGGAATTTAAAGGCACACGCAGCCTTGTTGCACTGCACAGTCGCCTTGGCGCCGCTTTGGCTCTCCGTTCCTCCCAACACGCAGTATGTGTGTATGCAATTCTGTTTCCTGCAGTGAAATCCACGAGGCTGTTTGGCAATGCGTGCGAGTGAATCAGAAGACATTCATTAGCACGTTCTCTGCGGGAATAAAAACTGTGGCATGTTCTCTCTCTCTCTGTCTGTCTCCTCTGGAAACTGGCCTATATTCGTCCACATTGACTTCCATTTAGAAATAAAAATATAGAAGCTTTGATTTTCAGTCACTTGTTCCCTCACAGATTGGTGATCATGCAACTTTCATTGTGATTTTTATTTCTAAGCTCCCTCTTAAATCTGATTAATGAACACTTTCTACCTAGCAACAATGTACAGTAGGCCAGTCCATATGGGGCTAGACGTGCTGCAGAGAAAGGCTACTCATGCGCATATTGAGCAATAATGTCATACCCTGATGAGCTCTTTACAGGACCAGACAGGGTTGCCCTACTAAACTACTGCCACATTGTGTGGCACTGAGAAGGAACACATTGGCAGCCATGATGCTCTAATATGGCCCTTGTGCAGAAACACACACACACACACACACACACACACACACATTCACCGTTCTCAACATACTGAATTATTTCATATATTCACAAATGTATGTGTAAAGACAAAAATCAGGAAATATGCTTTTTGTGGGTGGTATGACCAAAATCCTCTATCCCAATATATAGGTCATATCATATCTCAATAGCAATATGTATTAAGATATAGCTTGTTTCCTGGTAATTAAAATAATAAATAGTCTATGTGAAATAACCACATGGTAAAGCCTGTTTTTGTATACTGCCACATGCAGGGATCAGATTGTAAAGTGATGTTTAAATGATGGTAATATTGCTGTAATGCAGTTTCACTGCTGTTTTTTTTTTTTTTGACATTGTGAAAGAAACGATATAGAGAAGTATATAAAATACACATTTTACCAAGCAGATGGTGAGCTTAGCTTCACATTAAAACTGAAAATAGAGAGAAAGATAAACTTTCTCCTGGATTACAGTTACAGTTCACACGTGATTAATGTTGTGAATTGAAACTACTTGGTTAAGTTTAGGAAAAGATGATTGTTTGAGTTAACATAAGTACGTCTGTTACATCTGTTACACATAAGTCAATCTTGACTAAAACGTATTAAACATTGTCAAACCCAGTTGGGTTAAGTTTAGGAAACAAAATTACATGTTTACATGGTTATGGTAGTTATGTAGGTGGTGTAAAATGGGATGTAGGACATGACTTCTATATTATTCACAAAAGTTAAATGAGATACGTAACTTTGAAAAACAAATTGACTTTGGTTTACTTGGTGACATGAACACAGTTTTATTTGTTCAAACGGCTGTGTTTGTTATTAAACCTCCAGCCCGCCTGAAATGGACTTTGTTGTTCTTTATACTCCATCTCTTCACTTCCACATTGGTTTCCATCATAATTGCTACAGCCACTAGTGGGCGCTGCCAAACAAATGTTAATATGGGCCTTAATAAGACACATCCTTTACCCATGAAAAAGTAATAATCACACAGGGAAGGCATCTGTTTAAACAGTACAGAGTCCTTCTGCATTTTTATTATCAGCAAAAACAAACCACACACCACATTACATTTTAAAAACAAGAACGCTTATTGTGGATGTACAGAAAAACAAAACTGCAGCTGAAAAACTGAATATTTTATTCTTAATAATAATAAAGGTATAAAAAAGGAAAGTGTTTTATTTTGTGAAATTAAAAACCTTTGGGCCAACAAAATGTTCCCCTCAACATGCGACTTTAAAAATACATGCAAACGTAAAGCTTTCTAGTATGGACACTTTCAAAATACTCTCCACTTGAAACCCCATAAATTATAAAATATCAGCCTATTGCCCCTGAACTGTTTCTTGACAGAGAAAATCCTATGGAGTACCTCGACATGAGTCCTGGATGCATCTCGGTTTCCTATAATGGCTTCCTCTTCAACTTTTCCTTCCAATTCACTGACCCAGAAAACACACAATCTTTTTTTAAACAAATAAACCATCGCTATCTGAGTGCGGTGACACCCATCCAGCCCAGCCCACGCTGAGGAAAGGAGATGCAAAAGAGGAAGCCACTTTAGACGCTATGCACCGCATCAATAAAGACAGACACATTTCTTCCAGACACATTTCTCTGGCATCAATCGACAGTGAAAATGTGTTTTTATACAACCAAAACCTGGGAAGAACATCAAAAACAGCACCATTTTTAAAATTTTTCCTGGATTCTCTCCAACGTGACCGTCACGTTGTTTCAACACAAAAAGTTCTACAAAGTCAGACATGGTAGCTAAGTCAAAAAAGTATTTTTTGCTTGATTATAAGTTCATAATATCTATATTTGTTATCAGTGTTTTTTCTCTCTGTTGTTAGCATGCAAGACGGGTGCTTTGCAAGTGTTATGTTAAACTCAAACATTGCCCTGCTTTTGTCTTTGGCAGCTGAGGGTGTGTATCATATGGCAGATTTAGGTCTGCTCCATTCCCGTCGGTACACGATTGACTGCTCGGAAGTGAAACTGGGCCCAACCCCATAACAGAGTCATGATTGTACCAGAGCTTACAGGTTTTTGAGTGTGTCGGTGCACATTAACAATAATATATAACTAAATCCACCTCTTAAACCTAGGATTATGCAAATACAACATGTTTTCTGCATCCTGGAAAAGTTTTAAACATCTTAAAATTCGGAAGATGTTTCACAAACTTGACAAACAATCTGTGGAAATGCTGTGTCACACTAATGCTGCCATGACCTTTAAGATGTAATACTCCCAGTTTTGGCACACCTTCCCTTACAGGACCTGACAGGTTTAAGTGTCAAAGTTTCAAGTTGTCCTTAGGTTCTAAATGAACCGTATTTTCCTTTTTCGGTTGTCAGTAATTAAGGTTCAGTGCTGAGAAAAAAGTGAACTGATCCTGAATGTCCTTAAAGGCAACTTCAACCACTTATTAGAGAGGCAAGTTAGCAGAGTTAAGTGAACCAGAGTGTGAGAAATGGGCTTTGTGCTTAAACCTAAACGACCAACTGATATGTTTCCTGATGAGGGAGAGTAATGGACAACACTGCATGACATTAGAAGTGAAAGGCTGCCAATCATACAGGTTTTATAGTCTCATATAAAGAACTGCAAAACCCATCATGCCTTGCTGTGGTGAAAAGTATACAAGTGGGTAAAAAGCAAAAATATTTTATTTTAGCCTTGCTTGCTAAAATATCCCCACTCTTTCCAGAGTTTACAAATCACACAAGGACAGAATTAATGCATTAACGCCTTGTGCTTAAAATAAAACTACAGAGAGCTCCCTTACATTTGCAAGCACTGACAGAGTAAGGATAAGCAGGGTGACTTTAAAGTAGGACAAGAACGAAAACTGCTGAAGACCACATTTTCAATCACATGAACAATAAATGGCAACATACAGTACATTTTCTTTAAAAAGAAGTAACAGCAAAACACCTCAGTAAAAAAATGACAAAATCATGAAGCACTGTGTTTACATAGTGCTACAGCTAATTTCACACCTACTGTAGTACAAACATATTTTTTACCACCTCCCCTTTTGTCAGTGTTGTAGTCTGTATGGCTGTGGGATTACAGTATCAGCTTGTAACATGGCTCTGAAATGTGGCATTATGTGGTATTATTCATGTTAAAGCACAGTTGCAGTTCTGGCACGTTCCGGGGCGTGACGTTTTTATTGTGGCTGAATGCTATTTAACCATGTTGGCTCTGTTTTGCTTATGTACCTTTTCAACAGTCAAATATTATAATACACCTTGTTATTCTACGTGATTGTGAAATGAATGGCTAGTGCTATATGCATGGAGTTTATGGTGTCTGTTTGCAAGTTGCGCAAAATAGTTACTAATGCTGTAATGTTTAGATAAGTTATTCTGTGTGATGACAGTCCATGTTGAGTGGGTTAAGTAGGTGGAGCTGAGATGACGTAGTTTATGGTTGATTGATGGTTGGCATCACAGCCATTATAGGCCCTTCTTAGTCGGCGCACTGAGTTTCCTCATTCCCCTTATCCTGCCCAGCAACTCACGGACAAAGTCCTGCAAGGAAGAGAGGAAACAGGGTTAGAAAGCATCACTTTTCGTAGGTGTAACTATAAAAAGTGGGTGAGAACAGACTGTTTAATTCATGTGATGGCTTAATGGGATGTGATCGACTGAAGACAGGTCTTACAGAACTGGCAAGAACATAAGTAATTGACAAAAGGGCTCTTTTTTTAAGAATAGTTGTATATTTTTGGAAATGCACTTCTTATCTTTCTTATCAAGAGTTAAACAAGAAGATTGATACCACACTCATGTTAACTATGTATAGTATATGAAGCAATAACCAGTAGGTGGTTAGCTTAGCTTGCATACAGACAGGAAAAAATGGAAAAAAATGCTGGCCTGGCTCTGATTACCGTTAAAAAAAATTCACCGGCTTTTAGAGGTGATGGTTGGCAGAGTTAGTTACCTTTACACAAAACTAAGCTAGCTGTCTCCCCATGTTCAGCATTTATGGTAAGCTAAGCTAACCAGCTTCTTGTTTGAGCTTCAAATTTAGGGCGCAGTCATGAGAGTGGCATCAAAAATTGCAAATAAATGTATTTCCCAAAATGCAAAGCTGTTGCATTCCTATTAAAAATGCAGACAGGTGCAACAAAACTTTAGCACTAGATATAAATCTACAACTAGCAGACACTTAGCTTAGCTTAGCTTAAAGGCTGGAAAACAGCTAGCCTGGCTCTGTCTGAAGATAACAAAATCTGCCTACTTGCATGTCTTAAATTCAGTAATTGAAACATGAAATTATATAAAAATGTCCTTGAGAAACTAGGGGTTTTTGTACAGATTAAACAAACAAGATATAAAGTGTTCATTTGTGAGCTTTTATTGAAGCTAAGTCAACCCAACTGCAAGTTTAGCTTCAAATATAGTGCGATCGAATTCAAATTAGGAAAATAAGTGTATTTCCTTTCATTTCAACCTATTGCAGAGACATTTTGTAAAAAAAAAAAAAAAAAAAAAAAAATCCAGACATTTAAGCCTAGGGAGACATAAGCCTGACTAAATTCTAAAGGGATGAAAAACAAACATGGAGCCACAAACTCCAATAAGGAAACTGTGAATTAATAAGAAACTTAGAAACTTAGTAAGGGAGGACAAAGAGAACCTGTATGTGTGGTTTAAGTTTGAGGTTGCACAGAGGTCCATGATAGGGCGACTGGGGGGAAGAATATGTTGGAATATAATCCCACTCATTAAATCAGGGGTGACTCTCCTCATGACCCAATTACCAAAGCCTCACCTCCTCTCTCTCTCTCTGTATATCTCCTCCTCTTCTCTCTCTTCCTGCCTCGAGCTGTCTTTTCATATATCCCTCTGCACCCCTCTCTTCCTATCTCTTTGTAATAGCTTCTGTCCCTCACTTCACTTCCCTCCCCTCCTCTCCTGTCATTCTCCCAGCGTACCTTTTTCTAACAGTGCTTTCATTCTTTCTTTCATCCTCCCTCCATCACTCCCTACTTTTGTCACATTTCTCGCCATTACTTCGCTGTTTATCCCCAGCTGATGCCTCCTCTGTGGGATGTGTTCAAAATGGCATCTGTGCTTCTCCATTCTCAAGGGATTATGATGTGTGTGTGTGTGTGTGTGTGTGTGTGTGTGTGTGTGTGTGTGTGTGTGTGTGCGTGCGTACGTGCATGCGTGTGTGTGTGTGTGTGTGTGTGTTTAGGTGTGACACGTATCAGCGGCTGTCAACCTGGCTGGACACTTCTCTAGCTTTGGATACCAGTGTGACCTTGTAGCAGTTTTCACAGTGTGACCTAATACCACACACACTCACACACACAAACACACTCACAGATGACAGATGGGGAGTCCAGGCTGGACGAGATCACCGTATGTAGTGGTAATGTGATTGGTCTGAACTACCTGTAATCACCATAATAGCTTAACCCCACCTCACCCTAACCCAAACACTTAACACCTCTTCACACACACTCACACACTCATGCTAAACGTAATCAAATCCATTAACTAGTAAACAACTTTAACGTGGCTGGTGTGCAAATTATTATTGTTCAAACAATGTCAAAAACTATTTTTTGTGTTTGTGTGTGTTTACTTGTATTCCTACAAAGTGAGGACCATAAGAAGTTTTTAAACCAATGTAGTGAGGACAATTTGGGATGTGAGGACATTTCAGCTGGTCCCCACTTCTTCAAAGGCCTGTTTGAGTATTAAGACTTGTTTTTAAGGTTCAGGTCACAATTAGGTTTAGTATAACATTTAGTTAATGGTTAAGGTTAGGGACCCATTATTTAATTATGTAAATAATGGGTCCTCACAACGATAGAATTACAAGGTTGTGCGTTTGTGTGTGTGCACGTGTCCTTTTAACTCTTCATTGTATTTAGGTCAGGGTGAAAAGAAAAAAATGAATGTGACTGTCACAAGAAATTAATTAACCACGCACATACATATGTGGGACACGATGCTTTAGCGTACAGCGCTCTATATACTGCAAATCGAGCGATGCACATGAGCATCAATAATGTCCATCTACATACAAGCTGCTGGGTAATTGATATTGACTGTTTTATTGTATGACAGTCAGACACACTAAACACACTCACCTCTGTTGGTTTGTAGCAGTCTATTAGTGATTCCTGTGGAAAAAGCATGACAGGGAAAACAGAGAGTTGTTGGGGGATTACATGGTTTAAGACATCATTGAGACAGCTTTTGGACTTTTCATTTTTTTAAATCATGAAGATACAATGTAAAAATAGTTTAAAATTCTATAATATAGAATAGAATATAAAGTGCCATATTGTAATATAATTCAACATGCTGTGACCCTCAAAATTAGTAGTTGGTTTTAGTATACATTGTCTCATTTTAATAATTTCCTGACATTATCAGGGTAGCAAAATAAGGATTCTATGTCTGTGTTTATGCATCTCTTCTCATGTGACTTCTTTCCAGAAGGGTTGAGTGACAGCTACCGAAGTGGCAAATGACAATGTCCACAATGAAACATCACAATAAACGATAATATCATTGTTGGGGTGTGTCTTATGGGCTACTCCTTTACAATTCCTCTAATTTCAACTTATTTAACTGTCATGTTTAAGATCAAAATGTATTCTAGATAAATCAATATTCAGGCATTTTGCTCCCTATAAACTCCATAGAGGGACAAGTTAGCTATCTAAATAGCCAGCTGTCCGTCTCTGGAGCTTCCCTCTTGCAAAAGTAATTGGATATTTGAATGTCTATTTGTTTTTCTACAATTTGAATATATATTTAAATTTAGAACATTTGTTGAAAGCCCTAATCCAGACGGAACAAGAAGCAGTATGTGCACTGAGTGAAAGTGGATACCTCGACATTGATTCATGCAGAGTATATTACAATGGGGTTTGTTAAAAATAGATGTGTAGGTACAAAGACAGACACACACGGTCTCAGGGGTGTACCTGTAGTTTGCTGGCTCTCTCGTCGTCACTGTTGACCTCCAACAGGTCATCTATGTCTATCTCTACCTCGGGCATCTCTTCCTCCTGAAACAAGAAAAACATCCTTGGTTAGTGAGCTGCTAAAAAATGTTCCTGATGAGAGGACAGTGACATGTAAATCAGCAAAGGGAGAGGGGGAAACTAAAATGGAAAACTAAAGGATAAGTGTGCTGAAATGATGTTCACACTGACTCATGTTTTCACACCACTTTTCTTTTTTTAGACACTAACCCTCACCGAAACCAACCCCAATTACACACTTTCTCTCACTTTCAGTTGCTTCATTTCACCTCTGTATTCAAAATACTGTTTCCACGTCATTGCACTCCAAACACAAAACCGCCCGAACATATATTTCCCTATTAGGAGCAGACATATGGAAATGTCATTGTGCTGTGCCACGCTGCCAGGGCTGGGTCGTTTAGTGGCTCGGTGGTTAGAGGCTGTATTCTGCTCGATGCCACTTCAAAGGTTCTGTGTTCCTCTGGTTCATTTTATTTCACCACAAGGCTTGTGCAGAAGAGGCACACAGGGAGGATCAACCCTTTCCTCCCAGCTACCACATGATGTATCTTCCAAACGCTCCCTTCTGGGAATTAAAGCCAAATAAACCATGTGCAAGTGCAGACTCTTCATCCAAGTGGTGGCCTTTACCAACAGCTGAACTGCTCAGTAACAACATACTGCATGATTGCAGCAAAATAGACTCTGCTATCCCAACCCAGTATCACCAGAAAATACATCCACATTGGCATCCATATTGGCACCGTACAGTTTATGCCAATGCCAACATTCATTGTCATTGCAGGAAGTAGTATGACCTTTTATGTAGGGAGGTGGATTGGATGAGGCTGAATGGATGTGTAGCATATGCTATAGAACGCTGTTTGCATCCTGTTGCAGACCTGCAATAATGCTTGCCTTTTTATTTATTTATTTATTTATTTTTTAATGTATTTTTTCATGCCTTTAATGGACAGGATAGTTGAAGAGAGACAGGAAACAGGGGGCAGAGAGAGGGGAATGACATGCAGTAAAGGGCCGTCCGATGCGGGACTCGAACCGGGGCCAGCTGCAGCGAGGACTGTAGCCTCTACACATGGGGCGCCTGCGTAACCCACTACGCTACCGACCACCCATGCTTGCCTTTTTATTACCCATAGCCACAATCATCCCCTTACCTTAAGTTCAGTCGCAAGACTACTTTTTTGAAGGCTTGCACTAGTCTGCCTTGTTGGACTCGGAATTGTCGGAATCTTGGTCTCGGCTATTGGTCAGGTTGTTAGTGGCTGCTGATTCAGGATCAGCTGTACAGAATGTTGGGTGTTTGTACCAATATGATTCATTAGATTAGTTTGATGTTGGAAGATAGATATCATACAACTATATTGTTATGTCACTATTTTAGCATTGGAAATTCACTATTGCCTATTGTATCACCAACAGGACTCGCTTTAGTAGTATGGGTGTTCCAATACCCATACTTCCCGTACTTACTATACTTAGTTTGAGTACGCAGGGTGTTCTGATTCCGATCGCGGCGAAAAGAAGTGTACCTAAAGGACCCGGATGTTGCCCTCATGACGGTCAAAACGCTGAGTGTGGAATGATGTACACTATACACACTCAACGGCCGCCATCTTGTCTACGTAGCGGAAGAGGTGGAGCCAGGCAGAGCCGCTCAGCTCAAAAAAAATGTTTGTAATGGCGGCCGAAACAACAGCGGAGCATTGTCTTTCAACATCAGGAGGAGTAGATAACGTTGCTGACGACGCAGGCGCATTCTCCACATTTCCTGTGTTAATGGAGCCATATTGCCAGATTGTAGAAGTAAAGATTAAACAACACAAAGGGTAATTTTTTCGCCGTTCAAAATGGGAAGTTTTTTGCGTGTGACAAGCCGCCGCGGCTGTCGCGAGCGTAATTTCCGGTAAGTGCACCATGATTATTAGATTTAGAACAACACTCACCTCCTGAAATCTGCGTACTTAGTAAGTGCGGATAGTGTACTGCGTTTAAGTGTACTCATGGAATTATGGGTATTGGAACACAGCACTGCTCTGTGCCTCATGTCAACCATACCTAAACCATTTGCCATAATGAACATCTTTCACAAGCAAAAATTGAAAAACATTTTGCCATTAGACTTAAACACACTTAAACATATTCTGTGGTTTTGTAGAATTGCCCAATATGGACGTTCTTGTCTTCCTGGGTATTCAGCATCTCGTTCTACTGCATCCCAGTGCAATATTACCTAACTTCTATCATCTTCGATCAGTGCAGTCAGGTTCCAATAAAGAGTCATGTCGAAGCTCCATTTAGTATAATATTTAGATTATGCCACTGAGAATCAACAAACAACTCTACAGCTATTATTGGCAATCATCACTTTCAGCTCATTGATTTAGTTAATTGGTCGACTCATATTGGCTCTCACCGGTCCATAACCCTATATGAAACCACAGTCAGCTGTTTACAGCAAATAAATTCACACCTGCTGACCGACTAAAGTAAATAACTGGCTGGTTATAAGTTGATCACATGTTAAGGTTTTGCTGCTGTTTTTATGCTCGTAATGTTCTTAACGAAGAAAAATGGTTTCATGGTGCGAAAACAGTAAGCCCTTACCTATATGAAAATAAAGAAGTGCTATTTTAGATTGAACACCCTGGCTGGACAATGAACAAACGCCTTTTTTGATGCACTGGATGAACCCTGGAACTGTTTCCAGTTTTAAATCATGTTTTGTGTGTGTGTGTGCGTGTGTGTGTGTTAAAGCCTCTCAGAAGACTCCTATATGCTTTTGCCTGAAGCACACACTGGTATTCAGACACAGGGACAGGGAGGATGGAAGGACGGTTTGATTTTAGCTCTCAGCATGAAAGCTCAGTCACTGTGATTTCACTTTTTGCGTGGGTGGGTTGATGTGCACAGAATAGAATTAGCTCACAATTATACCTTTGAAAATACAACACCACATGCAAGACAAGTGTCAAGTGCGGTACATTATGTACTCTATGCTAACGGCATGACTACAGATGAATTCCTTTACCTATTGCAACTGGAGTTTTTCACATAAACCATTTACTGTGAGGATGAATAAAACAGCAGGAATGTATATGCTTAAAGTAAGCAATAAACACAAAGACCTAACCTCAAACAATTCCACTTGACATCAGTGACACTCACACCATGCTTGCACACATCTCATTTGCATTTGTTCACACACACACACACACACACACACACACACACTTGATACACTCATACATACTTGCACACAAGGCTACCCCACCTTCACCCTCATTCCTGAGCCGTTAAGAGGCATTTACACAACCTACATTTTAAGCATCTCAGTGAGTCTCTCTACAGATGAGCGTCCCCTTCGACCTCTTTCTCTGAAATCTGTCTCCACGTCTTAGCGAGAGGGGTCTCGCTCTGAAATCCCCCCTCGTTAAGGCAACAGAAAAGAGAGGCGGAGAAACGAGGGAATGTGGCAGAACATATCAAAGCCTGTCATCTATTAGTGTAGAAGTGTGTGCGCTGTGGAGCCAGAGGACTGAGGTTATATGCAAATGTAAAAAACATCAGAGGAGTTATTTCAAACTGAGGAGAAGAGAGATAAATGGATGGATGCTGTTGCCATTTTATATTCTCATATTATTACTCTGTATGTTTTTTTAATTTCCATGTCAGTGTGGTGCTCTATACTGTATTCAATGGCAAAGTACAACGACTATTTCGGTTTTTGACTTTTTGAAATCTGTCACACAAAATAAATGATTGTGCCATAAAAATGTGCAAGTTAAGATACATAAAAAACATGAAAAATGTGAAAAAACAGAAGGGAGGTAAAAACTAAACTATAGTGACTGCACTTTGGTCTTCAGTTGAGAAATCCAGTTAAAGTAGTGGCAGCCTACACATGATTTTTAGCTCATGTAGAAGTGAATAAAATCAGATCCTTCACTTGTAAAAGTAGTAAAATCTGTGGTCTTCTGTTCGGTGCTAGGGGCAGCACTTAATGTGGGTCACATGACTGCATCTACAGTATGTTGAAGTATGTATGTGTGCAGTTGAGTCCGCCTCCTCGGAACCAAAGTAGCATTAAATGACTGCCAGTGCTAGATAATTTGTATATTGCTTTCCCCCTTTGTGTTATACTATTTTGGGGACTTTGCGCTTGTTTTTCCCAATTTGATCAATTGGAACAGCGTTAAATGGCTTAAATCAGAGGCATTTATGTTGCCGTTGTTGCCTCAGAAATACCTCCAGTTGTCTATCCTCCATCTGGAAAGAGCACTGATGTATGACATTATGCAAATAAATTGTTCATGTGATTTGATTAAGCTATCTGCACCTTTAAATCACTTTAAATGTATTTTTATATATACACACATTAAACTAGCTCATGAGCTCAAATGGACGAGAAAAAAAAGACATAAATACACATTTTATTTGTTTGTTTAGCTGCACCCATTAAATATTTCTAATGCACGTTATCCATATTATTTTAGGCGTTATGTAAGACTGTGATTATCAATCATAATAAGCCTAAAAAACGCATAAAATTAACTAATCTATTCAAGCCTATAAACCCTTGTTAATTCTAGAAAAACTCAAAACAACCAAGCAACAATATTCTCAATTTAAGCCTCAAAAACCACTGACATATAAGGTTGAGCAAGTTTCATGCCCTCAGGACAGATGAAACCCATTAAAGATCCAAACTAGAATTTCAAGTACGAATCATTACAGACAGCTGCTCCTTCTTCGAAAGGTCAGCTTGTTTACACCTGACAGCAGCTACCTGCCAGTTCTGAAATGTGAGCGGAGCACAGAGATCATGGCCTCGGTCATGAATGCCAAAAACAAGATACGAGATGTGTAAAAAGAAAAAGTGAGTGGTGTCCTGCTCGCATATGTGGTCTGCTGGTTTCTATAGACTACAGAGAGACGCTTTAACCTAATAATAGAGACGAATAAGTGAATCTATCTATAGTAAGGTGGTTATCACTCAGTCTGACTGTGTGTGTGTGTGTGTGTGTGTGTGTGTGTCTGACTATTCCACTTGTCAGCAGGCAGTCCGTCACCCTCTGTCACTGTGATCGGTGATGACTTAGGCAAGCACAGCCTCTGTGTGTGAAGCATGACTGCAGGCAATCGCCAACGACGTGCAAATCTTCACACACCAGTTTTTTGCCACCATCAATCAGGAAAACGCTCACCACAGGGCTTTGTCTCTCTGCAGAGCTTGTGAGAAAGTACCTAAGTGTGTTCAATAGACTGCGTGCAATGACAAGAATGGAAACACAACATTGTACGCACTTAGCATGCAGATAAACACTGAACTTGTTGCCGTCCTGCTGGTGATTGAGAGCCTGAAATAGTTGAGGTCACACCCACTGGCCCTGGGGAAAATTATTTTCTATCTTGCCAGCAGTGGACGGGTGACAAAATGACAGCGCACAATACCAGGAGACATAAAGGGACAGCCATACAAACACATACACACACTCACAGGAATACATTCAATATAGTGCCAGAAACATTTCTAATTTTGCTCTGATTTTGTAACATCATCCCAAAAAAAAGTTATATTTCATGGGAGGTATAGCTAGGTATACCAACACTATGTGCAACAAATAAGAGGCTTTTGTTGTTTATTTTAAATGATCTGAAGCAGCTGAAACAGCAATGAAGAAACAATCTCATTATGTCCGACAACTATATACCTGTGTGGAATATTTGGGACATTCACTCAATAAATAAAACAAAAAAATGTATTTGAAGATGCTAGCAGGCAGATGATAAGTACTTAATTTGGACCATTTGGAACCTAATAGCCCATTAAGCAAAGAAACACAAAGAACATAACAAATCTGCTTGATGTTAGTGAAGTTGTGAAATTTCTAATTATTATCTCTCTGTGCAAACCTTGTTATTATTTGCATTCTGTTAGGAAAAAAAGTGTGATTTCTTGTGTACAAATTACACACTACGGGCAACATTTTAGTATACTCAGTATACTTCCATGTGCACTTTATTAATGCACAAAAATGGCCTATTTTTTAATGTTCTAATAATGTACTGATTATACTTATATTTATCATTAGTACTACAAGATATATGCTGAAATACAATTAAGTGTACTTGGCTGTACTACATTAAGATATTATTAAGGTGCCCTTTAATATAGTTAAGTACATGTTTTTTCACGAATGCTATTTTTTAAAACTGTATTTGTTGTGTATTTTAAAACAGTAACTATAAATAGACTACATTAATTTATAATGAATATATTTATAATTCAATCAAAATGTGTGGATAGTACCTTTTAAATATAATTATTAGAATTTGGAATTAATTAAAAAAAAATTCAAAATATACTTCAAGTTGAGGAAAAAGTTAGAATAATACACATAAGTTACACAAGTTGTTCTCAAGTATACTCAAGTGCATCTTAATGGTGCCTCAAAATAGTACAGTCAAATACACTTAATTGTATTTCTGTATATCTTTAGTAGCACTAATGATCCACCATTAGCATACTAATTATATTGTTAGTGCATCAGAAATAGCACACTTTTAATGCATTAACCCTCGAGTGCATCGTTTTCAATGTGTATATAGCATCGAAGTGTCTGTGTGTGTGTGTGTTCTTGAGACGACTAGAAGCACCATTTGCTGCAAATGAGGGCAAATGTGCGTGTTTGCATAGAACGACACAGTGAAGAAGACATGCAGGCAAAGAGAGTTAGTGTGCATCCTATGTGTAGAGGATAGTGTGTGCAAGAAAGATAACAAGGAGCCAAGTGTTTGTTGTAATGAAGGCAACTTTCAGTCGACTTTGTGTGAGAGCCAGCGAGCAAAAGACAGCGAGACAGGCCAGCCAGTGTGTTTGTTTTCGTGTTTGTGCAGAGAAAGTGTGTGCATGTGTCAGACTTGTTTTTACCGACAGCAGAGCACCCGGCAGCGTTTTCAGTCTGGTTCGTCTGTGATGAGGTGAATCAAAACTAATGCAAGCGGCCCGACCCTGTGACTCACCACAAACTCTTTAAGACTCTATTCAAAAGCTCTGCATGAACAAAGAGTCAAACTCCATGTGACAGGTAATCACTTCACTCAGCCAAGTGATTCATGGATTTTCCTATTCATAGCCTACTTATCTGAACGAGAACTACCAGTTTCATTGAACAGCAGCTAACCCTTCTCGGAGAGATCATTGCTAATGCCAGTTATATAGAAAGATATTTTGTTGGGTGGGTTAAATAAACAACAATTTTTCTTCAAGTTTTATTTAAAGTATGCCATGCACAGAAACCCACAATATACAGTTAATGATTAGATAATGGCTGGGTAGCTAGCTGTGATTGAAATATCACAGTAGGAATTAGTTTCACCTCAAATATAAAGTTTGGTAGCCTCACACCCGGCTGGCTGTCTATCAAAGAAAAAGCACACAACACTTGTCCCAGAAAAAAATAGTACGCTCTACAGCAATGGTAAAAACTTGGAAAGGCTAACTAACCTGTTTTTTTTTCTCCTTTCTTTTTTCCCCTCCCCCTGCCCATTTTTATTATTGACAGAGCTGTAATTTGAGTGTAATGAATTTTTAAAAAGAAATCTTACAGCCTTACAGTCTTAAATTGTAAGATTTTGGTACCTGGAGGCAGATTAAAGAAGTCTTGGAAGCGATTATCTGATTAAGATTCATCTTTTTATGTATTAATTTATTTTTATTTATATAATTCTCATCAGACTGATAGATGGTACCCCTCAACTCTGGTTGGTGAAATTAAACATGACTAAAACCAGCATAACAGTAAAACCAACATGCTAGTTAACCAGCGTGCTAGTAAACCAGCGTGCTAGTAAACCAACATGCTACTTAACAAGATGCTAATTAACAAGTGTGCTAGTAAACCAACATGCTAGTATACAACATGCTAGTAAACGTACATGCTAACTATCCATAATGCTAGAAAACCAACATGCTAGTAAACAGCATAATAGTAAAACAACACGCTTGCAAACCAACAAGCTAATTAACCAGTGTGCTAATTAACCAGCGTGCTAGTAAATCAACGTGCTTGGACAAATGCTAGGTTATTTGGTAGCATGAAGCACCATCATACAAGAACACAACTTTCTGTTCTCTTTATGGCTGTTTATGTATCTTTCCAGGAGGTTTAAAGATTATTATGAAGTGAGAAATGATACCAATGGTGATTTTACCACTATAAGAGCACTGTGGCCCAAACAGGGACAGAGTGCAACTGTAGCTAAATGATTTTGTCAGGACAATCATGGCAGCTGTCAGGTGCACATGCTGGAAATGGAGGCTTAGCAGTCGACGCCTCTGTCTATCAGTTGTCATTTTTCCCTCTGAGCATTTTCAGACTGTGTGTGTGTGAGTGAGAGTGTGAGAGAGAGAGAGAGAGAGAGAGAGAGAGAGAGAGAGAGAGAGACAGACAGACAGACAGACCGAGACAGCGTGGTTATGTTCCAGTGGTGCAAAGAGCACAGGAACATTCAGTCTCTGCCTGCTATGGGATATTGAGTGTCTCGGTAATAAACACAGAATGTGGCAGAGTTTGACAGATCCCCCACATAACTTGGATCATATTGAGCTCAGATACACACACACAGTCTGAGAAGATTATCCAGTAAATAAGATAATAACACCCACACTTTCTTTAATCAGGGCTCTGTATACAAGAAATGATGATTAGAGAGAAGAAAGAATTGGCATAAAAATATGATGAGACATGAAGAAAGTAAGGTGAATTTTAATTGTTAGGAGATGCCGAAGTGTTCATATAATATTGTAAACAAGGAAAAGTCATTAAAAAGTAGAGCGCAAAAAAGGACGAACAAAATAAAGCAAAGGAAGGAAAGATTTCATAACAAGATGTTTATTAAATTAGGGACCATGCAGAGCTGAGAGTAACACAAAGGCAAACAAGGGAAGGGAAGTGAAAAGAGATGAAGAGAGCGATGTATAAGAGGAGTAATTACAATACATAAGAGGAGAGAATAAGATGCAGGGAGATGGGGAGCACACTGATAAGTGGGTCACTGTGATGATGAGGCAGAGGAGGATTGTGCAACACAGTAAAACCTCACAGCTCAGCTTTCTTCCTCTCTCTCTCTCTACACTGCCGTGCTGTGTCACATCAAAGGGATGAATTCATCTTAGGGACCGTGTGAGCTCGGGGAGAGAGATAGAAACTACTGCACGCCAGAGAATGCTGGGTGAGGATGGGACGAGGGGAAAAAAAAGAAAAGCTGAAAGGCCTGGAGGATCAAGGTAAACAAGAGGACAAAGGTTTCCATGTCTCACAAAAAATATACTTGGAAAAGCAACAACAGACATGGTACAAAGAAGTTTTTCTATAGCCATTTCCCCTCCCTCCCTCCCTCCCTCCCTCGTCTTCCAGCATCTCTCCCCTCCCCCCTCCAGCGACGCAATTTGCTGAAACCATACAGCACGGATGATGTGACTTCACTGGATAAAGTTAGCTGCTGCAGCAAAAGCTCTTTCCCACGCTGATTCAGCTGTACTCTAGAGGACACAGTATATCAGAGAGGGGAACTGAAAAAAAGGAGGGTTGGGGCGGGAGGAATTAATCCTCAAAGGAGAATTCCAGTCAAAAATAACAATGATTCTACATACTGAATTTTCACAAGCTAATTATCATGTAAATGTCTTAATCATTCATTCACTGCTCATTGTGGTGGTTGCTTCTCTACAATAGGAATAGTTTTTCTTCACAACTTTGATGAACAAGCTCACCGGTCAGCTGCTGATAACCAACCATATCCTTGTCTTGCTCCACGTTTCCTGTATGAATGCCATGTGTTACCCCGATAATGCTTCCACATATCTGCCTGAGTACATTTGAACCAAGAGATCAAAAGGTATGCTTTGCAGCTCAGCCCCTTGATAAACCAACAACGCTCATAGAATGTACGTATTGTATGGCCAATACACCTGCATGATACAAGAAAATAACTCCTGTTCTTGTGGCAGTTGCTCACTCTGGATAGGGAAGGTCAGCTTCTCTTGGGAGAAAGTCAACTACTAAGAAATGCTTGCTGTATAGCCAAACTACTTTGGGAAGCCCATTGCTTTTCCAGTGGTGGTTTGTGGGGGGTTGGGCTGTGTCTTCCCAATTTCTGTAACTTCCTGAAATCCAACATTGATCTCACTTCATGCCTTGAGTGGCCATCTGTGCAGAGGTGAGAACTTACTGTCAGTGTGCACTGCAGTCCCAATATTTAGGTTGCTATATGGCATTTAGAGTCTGTGTTGGGATTGTCTGCACACAGCTCTCACCTCTGACATCACAAGCAAACATGGAGATGGTTAGTAGTGGTAGCAATGCTAACAGTGCACACAACTGCAACAGTGGTGAAAGAGCCAACCGTGTTAGTTGGGTTTATCTCACCAACTGGAGGGTGGGCATGACGCTTCCACGAAAAACCTGTATCAGCGGTAACTGCCGTATGAGCAGCATCACTTGCCCCTGCAAGCCCGGCCCAGGTAGTGCAAAGCTAGCCAGTAGCACACGAAAGGAGGGCAACAGTTTCAAAGGGAGGTAATCACTTGCACAAACCAGCTCGGCTACCAGAACAAAGAATAGAATAACTCGGAACACAACACACACACACACAGTGGGAGTGTGACTCTATTATTCTACTCTTCTCTGCTTACTTTATATCTTTACATAGCAATTAGTAGTTTGCTGCTGTAATAATACTGTCATATCATATAAAGCACTTTTAAACAATATTAAACGGTAAATATCATGTACTTTAAAGCCAAGAAGACAACATCTGTAAACAGCAAAGATGTCCCAATACTGTGACTAAACTGAGTGCTAACCAAACCTCAGAAGCAGCTGACAAGCTTTCCTTAAAGCTTTCTGTAGCTGCCGACATACACATGGTGTGTTATGTTATTACTGTGCAAGGTCAAAGTCCCTGAAACCATCTCATCCTTCCTTTGGTCAAAATCCTGATTTAAAGCCCATACCAAGAATTGTTGTGGATTCAACCATGAAACTGCCTGCATTTGTCTTGTGACTCTATTTCACAGTTTTGTGATTCGGGGGGCGCGTGACTCATTTTACTGTGTTTACCAGGCACACAGTTCCTCCCTAAGGCTAATGTATTGACATCTGAGGCCCATTTGGACCTTTGCTTTCAGTGCAGAGTGAAGCTTCCAGCCAAACTGGGTATGAAACGTCAATAGCAGCAGGGTCATAAGCTGTCAGACAGTCAAATTAATGGATTATTCAAATTCAGAGGCAATTAGAAAAGCCTTTGTTGTGAAGCCATGGAGGGTAAGCAGGCTGTGGAAGCCATAAACCACCTTAAACTTACATAGAATTAGTTATTTTTACACAGTTAATGGATAAGAGTGTTTCCCTACTAATTGGATCCATCACTGTCAAATGTGCACAGTCATTCAGCACATGCAAAGGTAAACATACAAGTCAACTACACACCCACATCATGAACACACCCGCTGACTTTGAAAGTCAAAACAACAATCTTCCTTCTCTCCGTCTTTCCCTCTCGCAGACACGTGTGAATGACGGCAGTGTATTTGCATCTTTCCGCAGTGCCAACCACAGAGAGTGAGTCAGTGTTTGTACACAGCCAGTTTATAAATTGTGTCGGCTCACTGACAATGAAACCAGTGATTAACTGGATAATCTTGGGATGGGAGGGGATGTTATAGAAAGACAAGAAAGTCAGTGTGCAAGTGTGAAAATTCAACATGCCTTCCCTTTCATGTTGTCAGTGGCGTTCCATTTTTGCAACTCTGGCTGCACAATTTGCATCTGGCATGTCACTCAACTATGATCGCCAGTTGCGCTTGCAATTTTAAGATTTTTTTTCAGTATCACTATGTCTTGGGACTCGAGGGCTATAATTGCAAGAGCTATAATTCAAGTTCTTTCTGGATCATTTTATATTTCACCCAATCCATCTTTTTTGTTTTTTTGCTGTTATGTAGCAGGCATGGATGAACTACTGACTGTGACTACCAAAGTGGCCCAAAGTGTCAGGGGCCTCCCTGGTGTCACCAATAAAATGTCACTCAAGGGCAGACCAGTACCAACTATGATGACTAGGAAAAGACACAAAACAACTGCAAAGAGACACACTGAGTATGAAGAGACACAAAACTACTAAATAAAAGGGGAACATCAATCATGGACAAAAAAAACAACAACTATAAAAAGTACAAAACTGTTACAAAAAAATACAAAACAACTACAAAGAGACACAAAAGAACCACAAAAAGACACAAAATTACAACAACGAGACAAAAACAACTACAATGAGGCAAAAAAGAACCACGAAGAGACACAAAAAAAAAAAAAAAAGGCTAAACAACAATAAAGTCCATGTGTCTTGCTCCTATGTAGGAAAGATGGTGGGCCTTTTTACACGTTTGTGGTGGGGGGTTTTATTATCTCATAATCCACCCATGGCAGCAGGCAAACAAGCAAATCTTAAACCACTGACACCATTGTAGTATTACAGTTAACCCCATAAACAGAGCATACTAGTTTATATATGGGGAGGAAAGGGAGCAGAAAAAACTAAGCTAACAGCAACAACAAAAACATTTGATGAACACTTTCTCATGTCAACATTTTTATTATATATTGGGGTAATGATATCAGCAGTACATCATTCTTAGGAAGGTTATCACCTGTTGATGTAGTGATTAAACCATTGTTGTATACTTGGAATACATGTGTTTAACAGTGTCAACTACAGACATGAAATAACTCATCTACATGTATGTGAAAGCCACCACGATGACAGCAGAACAAAAGGGAGAATCAAAGAGAGGAGGATTGAAAAAACAGGGGGTCGGGTGTCCCGGTGGGTCGGAAGTTAATACGAGCGAGAGGAGGAAAAGTGAAGGATGTATTGAGATGACAAAAAGGGGAACAAACACATTGTAACCTTTTGCACTGGGTTTTGCTTTTGAGAGAGATATTTGACACCTTTCTGCTGTTTAAAACTGTTTCAACAGCTGGTCGCTAAAAGGCCTCGTTGTCAACACTTGTGATTTGTTCAGCAGCAGATGCATGTGTCTGCAGGTGCTGCGGGAAATGTGTCAACACGTGCTCGGACACTAAGCGAGCATCTATTTTTGTCTGAGCATTTTAAATGGCAGGGAGATAAATGTCTGCCCTCCCCAAGCACAGATAACAAACACAACAATGACCTTCACAGCCAGATCCATAAACACATCAGGGTCACCTATTTAAACAAACATCCAATTGACTAAATCTCCCCAATGGGTGGATCTGTCAGCCTGGCTGTAATAATTGAATTAATGGCGGACGTTCTGGATCTGTGTATCCTTTATTCCTCTTTTTCGGTTTAATTCCCACACTGCTCTTTCCCCTTTTCTTTTTGTACAGTTTTGACCTTCAGCTGATTATAAATGGACTCCGAGCTGTAACGAGGGGCCACCATTTTCAAAATAATGAGGTAATTAAGCTTAGCCCACTTCCTGTCATCAGTCAGAGTGAGATGTGTTCAATTGATCACTGGATTGAATCACATCCATCAGCTGTCAGAGGTGATGGATGCACATTTTAATGGGATAATTAAGGGAGAAATAATGAAGACACCATATATTTCTGCAACATAAAGTAGCATAGATCATTATCAGCCATCTAGGGCTGAGTGATACAGCTAAAATCTTTTAGTCACGGTATATTTCATTTTATATCACAGCAATGGTGCATACACAGTCACAGTGATACAGTAATTGTTCTGTGTATTTGATTCTTTTCTTCATGAAATTAAGTGTCATACAAGTGAAAACACCTGCCTCATATGAGACACTCAAAACAGTAAAACTGAAATTCTTTCAAAATGGAAACTTTAACATTCCTGAAACAATCATTTTAAGTGTTTTCAGGCTAACTGGATGCCTCATTTTTCTCTGTATTTACAACCTAACTCCCCTCCTCTTGTCTGCCCAAATCATATTACCTTGCGAGTCAGCTGGATTCACAAGAATCGTGACAAATACAAGGTCGGGCAAGAACAGTATTGGGTGGAGTTAGTTTTAAAAGTACCTTGTTATGTTACAGGGTCACATACTGAGTAGAAGAGCTTATTTGACTACTTTTGCATTAACTTACATTGCCTACCAAAAGTGAAGAGCCTCCATATGCATGTTGGATATAAATTCAAATGGGTTTACCCTGTCTACCGTAAGATTGGATACCTATTACTAGCAGCCAAAATTACCCTCCAAGGTGTTAGAAATAAACAGAAACAGTGCAACTACAGTTGGGATTTTCTTTTTTATTTGTGGCAAACGGAACAGGGATATTCAGTAACTTGGTGGTTATTTGAAGATGTAACTAAACTAAACTGATAACTTGAAGTTTTGCATGATTCATTACAATAAAACAGTAATCTGAAAACTGTAATTTGTTTCCCCAACACTGCCTGAGAATCCATTTTATCAGTCTGCATTTTTTTGCCATGCCATCTCCCTGGCTCTGTTAATGGTAGCAGTATTGTCTGTTATTGTGACCGTCACTTTATATTCTTCATAAAGCTCCAACAGCGCCATTTGCTCTGTTGCCGAGGTCAGCTGTTTTTCACCTCTTTTTGTGACCGTCACTTGATATTCTTCATAAAGCTCCTTCAGCGCTTATTTTCACCACTTTTCACAACATCTTATTGGCTGACCCCGGCTGTTCCACGATCGATAAATAGGGGCTGCTTAGTATATACTTCGCGCTGGCGCACAAAGCCGGCTTGTATAGTCTGGAACGGTTTTAGTCTCATGTGAAAGTTGATGTTAATTCTAAAGATATTTTTTTGGGGGCATTTTGTAGCTTTATTGATAGGAGAGATATTGAGAGTGAAAGGGGAAAGGGCTCCGAGCCGGATTCGAGCCCGGGCCGCCCGCGTACGAGGACTGGGCCTCTGTGGTACGCGCTCTACCAGGTGTGCCACCGGGAACGCCCAAGTTGATGTTAATTCTAACGAGGCTTTTTCAATGAAGCCGCGGTTTGTTTAGCTACGTTAATGTAACACCCCTCAGGTCATGACTTATTGAGAATATTTGGTGGCGGAAACGGTACTGCCAAATCTCTACCTGTGCCCCAGAGGTTGGGTTAGACTTTTATCTTGTCCATTTTGACGGACAGGTTAAAAAAAAAATCCGTCATAAGATATTATTATCCGTCTTTTTTTATTTTTATTATAAGACATATTTGTTATGATTCAATTCTTGTTTTTTTTTATAATGAATATAAAGAAAAATCTTATAGGCCTACATCATGCAGGTTTAAGGGCACAGAGAGAAAAGATGAAGAGAGATGGCAATCACTTTTTATAAACGCCATCTCTTTAATTTCTATCAATTATTGTGCTTTTAAAGAAACTTCCTGTAGGAAAAATGAGTTGCTCATGTGTTGCTTAATCTCGTCTCTTGAGATCATTTTGAGCTTTTCATATTTGTATCATTCTGTGATAATTTGTTTCTGAATAACTTTTCCTAAGGGTCTCTTAGGAGCAAGAGATGAGCAAAAAAGAGACAAGACATCACTAAGAAAAAAGGAGGTTGAGTTGAGAAAAACATCTGGGCAATACTTGAGAAGGGGGAAAACTGAGGAGATCTCATAGTTGTACGCCCCTGATCTCAATTATGTCTCAATTCAAATCTCCTTCAAAATAACCAAAACATAATTGAATAAAACTATCGCACTTCTCAAGTATTGCTCAATTGGTTTTCTCAACTCAACCTCCTTTGTCTAAGTCCTAAGACAGAGGAGGTTGAGTTGAGAAAACTAAGGGTCCCTTAGGAGAAGTAATTCAGAAAATGATCACAGAATGATATGAATATGAGAAGCTCAAACTGATCTCAGAGAAGAGATTGAGCAACACATGAGCATCTCATTTTTCCTACAGGTTCTGACACCCAGCTGCCATGACATTCTTCTATTGTATGCTATAGCTAACGGTAGTAATCTGCAGTTTCAGCTGCTCAAACTGAGTGCCCATAGTAACATAGTGTGGAGAATATCACAACTGCTTATTCCAACAGCGATCCGGTGCTCAGAGTGAATATTTATGAGCAAACAGGAATGACCAATGAGTTAGCCGAAGCAAGGTTTTGCATGTGAGATCAAGTCATTATTTTTGAAAAATCTGTTAATGATGGAAAATATTTGGTAATGCGACCTCTGCTGTCGACACATTTCTACCAACCAGGGCACATATACTACATCCAGAAACTCAATGGTAACACAATGCCTTTGTGTGTCAATATGTGTGTTTATCCCTGATGTGCTATTCCTAAATCTATTGAACGTTGCTAATGACTCGGCTTAAATTGCACTGCTTACTCCTCCTCTGCTTCCCAATGAGGTTCACATGATACACGGCCGCCCTTCTTCCCAGCAAGGAAAACATGAAAGGCGAGCAAAAGGGGAATGTTATTGACAAGGTCACAGAAAAAGCAGGGGGGAGGAGCAGGGATAATGATACAGACAGAAAGAGATGATTTTTTTCTTCTACCTCGAAGCCAGTGTTGATGTCAGCAACAAAACCCACATTCCTTTGTCCACAGCACACACACAAACACACAAACACCGCCTTGAGACAGCCCTCCCACACAAGACTGAGGAAATTAACCAACCCCCCATATTGTGGTGATAATCCAGAGAGAAAGAGAGCAGCAGACATAAGAGTTCTTATTATCAACAAGATGATGCTCCATCTCTTAGTTCCCCTTGCTCCATTTGGCCCACATATGCACATTGACCTTATGTGTGTGTGTGTGTGTGTGTGTGTGTGTGTGTGTGTGTGTGTGTGTATTTGGCTCATGCTCATCCATGAATGGAAAACTACCCCTGACCGCTCGCCACCCCATATCTGCCAAAGAGCAGTGCAATATCATCAACCCAAAAAAGGTTGCAGGACCTCTTTTATACACACATCCATACAAACCCATAGACACAAACACACACAAACACACACACAAAAGGCCCGAGGGGCAGTGCGCTGTATGTCGGCAGTGTCTGTGCTCGTACACATGAATAAACTTCATTGAGCGAGGCTCTATTGACGCAGAGCCATGAAAAAGTAGGACACTACAGAAACTCTCTCCCCTTATTCTGCAGCATGCACCCCAACAAGAAACACACATGAAACTGCAGAGTCAGATTTACCGCTCTATCAGTTTCTGTTGCTCTTACACACACACACACACACACACAAACACACAAACACACAAACACACACACACACACACACACACACACACACACACACACACACACACACACACACACACACACACACACACACACACACACACACACAGAGTACAGACCTGGGTCTGTTTCTCAACAACCTCCATTGATTGTGTTGAGGTGCACTCAGACGGACATCACCGCAATGAAACATTCTGCCTTTTAATCACAGAGACTTGACCTCAGCATTAATCTGCACTTCAATACAGTCTGGTCCAGATCCTCACTGTGGGCTTCTGGATGCCTGAGTGGCCTAGTAGCTTTTTCAATTACTTATCATTTTAAACTCTTTGATTTCAGCTTCACAAATGTGAATTTGGACTGTTGTTTGCCTAAATAAGCAATAAAATTACATCTGGTTGGGGATGTCAATGACCAGTTATGCATGTCAGGTTGACAAATCAACCTAAAGACAAGTCAATCTAGCGCTCAGAAGTAAAAAAAAACAAAGCACACTAAATGAAGTTTGGTGTGTGACCATTTTCTGCAGAAAGGCAACAACAAAATCAAATGTCAAAGGTTTGACGTTATTCTTTAGTTTAGCAACAGTTCTAGCACTATGCTGTACCACATTAAGCACCTGACTGTCGTGTACGAAGATGACTTGTAGCCTGAGATCAACTCCCTGCTGAACCGTGGGGAGAAAGTGATGTGTGACGGTCTATTAAAAACAAAATTAACCACAACTGACTTCCCTAACCCTTGGGCTTTAGTGATTTATATATGAAGTTTTTATTACAGTTTGAGACTGAATGAATAATCAATTAGTCTGGAAAATAATCGCCACATTAATGAACACAAAGTAATCTGCCCTCATCAAGTTATAGGTTTATTTTCAACCTAGATTATAAATTGTGGACCAAAACAGCCAGTGAGGAGTAACACTGAAAAAAAGGAGTCGGAAGGAGAAACCACTGCAGCACTTTATTTATAGTGTAATGCAATTGAGCAATGGCTTTGTCTGACAACAACATAACAGAAAATGAAAAAGAGAGGAAAGGCTGCTGTAGTCCAGGACTCCGCTGTATTAAAAGCTGCACTGTGAGCACTCAGGTCCTTGGTTTTTTTTCTCTCTAAGTCACCCCTCCTCTCTGTTCTCTCCTCTCTGTCCTTTAAACGGTAAAATGAACAGAGGCAACATATCCCAGGAGAGCAGAGGGGATCCATCTCTGACAGAACTCACCTTCTGTTATCCCATCGCCCCAAGAGAGGAGAGACACCGAGGCTCAGGGTAAATTAAAACCAAAGTTGATAATAGGATGCAGAACGAGGGAAAACAACACATTTGTGCTAATATAAGGTGATTTGTTAAATAAATTATTTGTTTTAGTGTTAAAGAAACAGTTTCACATTTTGGGAAATGCACTTATTAACATTTTTGCTGAGATTTTGCTGAGAAGATTGATACCACTCTCATGGCTGTAACCTACATATCTAGGAGAGGGTTAGCCTAGCTTTAGAGTGGAAGCAGGTTGAAAACAGAAACCTGGCTTTAACTCAGCACTTTTGTCTTTGTGTGAATTTAACAAACAAGATATACTGCACTGTTCATTGAGCTTTGTGGTGTGTTCACACCAGACCAAAAAATGTTTGCCATGTGTTACTCGTGTCTAAACGTCAACCATAGCTGAAATAACCACTATTGCCACTATTTTTAAATTGTTTGTTTTCTGAATGGAGTTTGGATGGATCAGAGCTAGGTTACGCAGGAGAAACTCAAAACTGACTTTTGCAACACATGCAAATTTCTTGCTCGGATAAAAAAAAAAAAGAATCAACTTGAGCAATTATGCGTGGCAAATGACACAAATTCCGTATTTACTCGTGTCTTTGCATTTACTTTGTAATAGCGCCATAATGAAAAATTAGTTGTGTCTGGTGTGAAAACAATTTCCCCAATTTTTTACCTTTGGACAGAGCCAGGCTGGCTATCCCTTTGCTAGTCTTTATGCTATGTTAAGCTAAGCTAACTGCTAGCTGTAGCTTCATATTTAGTGCACAGACATTACCATCTTGTCATCTAACTCAAGGCAAAAATAGCTTATAGTGACTAAAATGACTAAAATCAGCTGTTTTTTTGTTAACTTCCTGATATTGTGTGAGAGGACTTTAGATTTCTGTTTAACCTACAACCGGAGACATATTTTACACAGGACAAATGTCAATCTACATGTTATTGAAAGCAAAATCCAATTGGATCTAAGTTAACCCTTTCTGCACTCTGTGACCTCCAGCATCACCACCCCCGCCACACACAAACACACTCTGGGATGCTCTCTAGTATCAGGTTTTCTCATGAAACTGATACAGAGGCTGACCTTTAAGCCAGCACCACCAAATCAGCACTCTCTCCCCCTTTCTATCACACATCGACGGTCAACACAACAAATACACACCTGTGTCCATGTCAAGTCTGAACATGGAGGTGTTAACAGGCGTGAAAGGAGTGCGACTTCCTGTTTACAGTCATGTGACCAAACATCATCAGCAAAGCAGTAAAATCCACCTGCTCAAACACTGCCGTCATGTATCTATTCATAGATGAGCAGATGAAAGTAAGCCTTAACAATGCACCGTGGTGACAGCGTGTCAAAATAATGATGTACTGGTTTCATTACCTTGTGTCCTCTGAAATGCTGCCAGCTCTCATGTCTTTGTACCAACAGTCAACGCTGCGCTTATTGCATCAGCCAGCATGATATCAGACTGGCAACCACGCCGGAGAGCCAGGGGATTATCATGTGATATTATCCCATTTGCTGTGTGAAAGACATAATATGAGGAGGTGTCATGCTGCTGGGAATATCTACACTGAAATCTGGATTAAAGTCAGGGAAAAAGGGACATCGGCAGACAAGAGAGTGAAGCCTTTTTCAGCAGTGAAATAAAACATTGATTTCCATCCAGAAATCACAACAAAGACTTACTACAGCACAAGCAAAACAGAGTGTTTTTGACTATTTAGCCTTTTGGGCATTTGCATTAAACAAATCGCCCATTGGAAGTGAAAGGCAAATGTTGCACGACCGAGATGTGACTCTCTGAGCTGCACACTGGGCCGGTGCACTCCAACCCTCACACAAGCATCAAAAAGATCAGTCGATCTGCACAGGGGAAGCTTCATACGACTTGTAGATCAAGCGCACCTGCTGACGGCAGACTGACACACAGCCAAGAGCTCATCCGGCTTTGAAATGTAAACCAGTACACACACAGAGCTATGCAGCTCTTTTCAACTTAAGTGAGAACCACAGCAGGACCATAAAGAGAGGAGGAAGCTTGCAAACAACATGACAGCCGTAAAAAAACAGCAGCTTATACAAGTTTATAGACAGCTCCAAAAAAAATTCACATTTGTGGTTTTCAGTAGCAGTTTGGAGCTGCAGGAACTGGTAATGGCTTTGCACACATGCAGGCAGCCTATTTGCCTTTAGAATAAGGAAGACATATTTGCATTGCAATGCTCCGTCAGCAGACAAACTACTGAGACACATAATAGGGCTTTGGTGTTGACATTCAGTGTCCTGCTGTGATTTGTGCAGGTGGTTCCCTTCTGCACATGCGCACATGCTGCAATCAATCTCAGTAATAGTCGGATATGCAGCATATTGCATAAATGAATAACCACATGCACACCTTCTGCTTCATATTTCAGTGAAATGCATCGATGTAGTCTGGGCAGGTGTGGGTGCACGCTCACAGCGCCTGTTTCATCTGTGATTGGCTGACTCTGAGGTGACAGACTGAACTATGTGCCTGATTTGTGTGTGTGTGTGTGTGTGTGTGTGTGTGTGTGCGCGCATATGTGTGTGCAGACCCTCTGTTGCGAGGAAGGGGGTCAGAGCCAGAGGAGGTGATTGGCTGGTGAGGAGAGTCACAGCATCAGCACATCCTTAACCCACTGCCCTTCTTTCCTCTCCTCCAGCCCATCCCCCCACCCTCCCCCCTCAACTTGGCTCTGGCAGCATACTGTGTGTGGCACACACGCATGCACTTACTGTACACATCACCTATAGAATCTCTCTCCCTGCACCCTCATCTCTCTCTTCACACACACTCTCCCTGCACGCACACATATCCCCCTGGCGCGCTACCCCTCTTTAAATGTTAAAGAATGCGCCTTGCGACCGTGTGAGCGCAGAATAATGGGGCTGTCAATATCGTCTGGCGACAGATCATCCCTCGAAAGGTGAAGAGGGTTTAAAAGGTCAGAAATCTGACTGAAACGTCTGAGGAATTAATTCCAACACATAGAGCGTTGCTTCGCATATCCAGGGGAACACTATCATGGCCTCTTAACATGCCTTTTGCTCTCGAGGATTAGAAATTAAAACCAGCAGCAAGGAATAAAATTATTTCTGCACTTTGCATCAGAAAATGGACACGCTCCAAAAAGACCAAAGGGTGCGTAAAAGGCGCAACCATGCGGTTTCTCTTCTCTTCCAGCTCAACCCCCCACCCCCACCCCCCTTAACGATGGAGAAGAAACAATGCATTGTGTCAAAGTCAAAGTGCAATAAGCAGCATTATTAAACCAGACAGCTTTTGTCTCCTCGCCTCAGCAAACAGCAGGTATCACGGCTACAGAGGACAAAGAGACGCCAATAAAGCTAAAGACACAGGCTGTTTAATGGAGGATGTTAAGGTTCGCTGTGAATGTGGGTGCATTTTTTGACGCCTTTGCACAGACAGGGGGGTCGGTGCATGGAAAATCACACATATGATGTGCTGCAGCTTTAGGCTATTTGAGCCAGATAATTCTAATGAATAAAGCAGGTAAACTCGGTCCAACAGAGCATGCATTCACCAGTAATCGTATCAAATGAGTATGGATTTCCTGTAAGGTCTGGGTTTTGGTTTGGGTCATTCTGTGTCATTCTGTCCACCTGTCTCCCATATGATGGTTTTGAAGGTGTCGCTGTGATTGAATGCTCCACTCACCTCACAGTCATACAACTCGCTGAGCTGCTCGATGATCCACTCCTCCAGGACGAGTCTTTTCCGCAGCTCTTTCCTGTCGTACTTGACCGTCACTTTGCCCTGTTTTTTCTGGACCGGGTCGTCCGTGCCGGTGATGGGGCCGGACCCCACGCAGCCAACTCCGGGCGCACCTTGGAAGAAGACGCGGCTTCCGGCGGTGGGCAGCGGGGCGCTGGTCTCGGTGCTGGCGGCCGACATTGCGGGATGCGGGAAGGACTTAGTATTCAAGAAATGTGTGAATGAGTGGGGGGACTGCTGTGCGGAGTGAGACTGCGAGCTGCACAGCAGACAGGAGAATGGTGAGGAGCTTTTAAACAGCTGCTATTTAAAGCGCAGCGCCGGAGACAGCCGAAGAGGCGGAGCGTCCACACTGCAAGAAATGAGCCTCCGAGGCGCTTGTCTGGTGGTAAAATTAAAATCTATGTTTCCATTTAAAATAAGAAGAAAAATAAATCATTCTTCTGTGCAGTGGCATGGTTTACAAAACTGTTTTGTATATGGAAGACAGACAGGGCCAGAGTAAATAAAAAAACATTTAATAATAAAAATAATAAATTGATTAATTACCATGCCAATAGGCAAAAAAAAAAAATGAATCCATGGCACACTTTGAATGACAGCCCCGTCAATTGCATAATGAAGAAGTAATGCATAAAGAATGTATCAAGAAAAAACACAGGAATAAAGCAGTACAGTACATTTATTTATTAATTTAAAAAAAGTTAAATAAAAAAAGCATAAATAAATACATTTAAAAATGTAATAATAAATAAAGTTAAAAAAATGCCAACAGGCGAAAACTTTGTGTAATGATAAAGAAATAATTGAAAAAAAATAAAAAAATAATAGGGGAAATGAATGAGGGGGAATGCAAAGGTAAAGCAGCAAATAAATAAGTCAACAAATTTAAAAATAAATTAATGGAAAAAAAACCCCGTAAAAATAAAATATGAATGCAAAAACAAATACATTACAGATATAAATAAATAAATAAATAAGCACATTTAAACAGGAACATCAATAAATGTCACATTTTATCAATAGATTAATGGCTACATTAATTGTTTGATATTATTTTTGGTACGTTTATTAATTAATTGATTGTAAAACATGCCAGAACGTCCATCCCACTTTTCCTAAAATTGGCAGTACTGTAGGAAGTTCTGCTGTCATTTTAATTGGGGACACTTGTAAAAACTCTGAAAGGTGTCATTCGTAGGTTCTGAAGCTTGTTTTTAGAAAGTAAAAAATCTTTATAAAGTGATATGTTGAAAAAAAATTCTTAAGGTGTCTATTTTTTGCAGTGTGCCAGCCAAATTCCCTCAATGGTGCTTGTCTCTCTGTGCAGCAGCGCGCTGGAGAGTGAGCAGATGCTGGAAAGCTTCAGCAGAGGGTCTTTCCCCGGTTCCAGCCAAGCTCTTTTCTCACCTTGTGTTCATATCCATTTATTGAATCATACCTTATGAGTATTCATGTCTGTGTGTGTCACATGCAGAAAACGCTTATATTAACACCTCATAGTGAATCAACAGCATGTTTTCAAATCAGACCATTCTGAGTCCAAAATATTTCAGCCTGACATTAGGAGAGTTCTTTGCGCCACCTGCTGGCCATTTGGAGAAATTGTTTTTTTTTATCACATAAATAGTGTATGAGACTCCTCAGCACAAGTCCGATCATGTGGATACAGTATTTACACACCAAACAAATTCTTGTTATGCAGTGACGGTTCTAGACCAATTTTACTGTGGGGGCCAAGGAGGGGCCAGTGTTTAGTCAGAGGGGCAAAGATGATATTTAAGCATTCAAAACCTTTATTTTATTTATTGAAAAATCTTATTTAAGTATATTTGGAAGATACAAACACATTGATTGAAACAATAAGCCTTACCAACAATGACAATTGTTTGACATTTTTTACATTTCTCATTTTTGTGTACAATTACTTTTTACTTTTTTTATTTTTAAAGTGCAGTACAGCGAGCATAGTTTAATATGATAATATACGAAATATATGTATATATTTCGTGCTTTTATTGCACAATTAAACTATTATACAATGTACACATTCTGGGTTCCTTTGGTGTACAATGAGAAATTGTTTGAACAAAAATAGGTAAAAATTGTTCCGTCGTTCACCCTTATAAATTGTTTATTTTATTATTAATTTGACACAGGGGCCACAGCAGGGGCCAAGGGCTTCTCCACAGGGGCAGAGGCCCCTGTAGGCCCCTGTGTAGAACAGCCACTGTGGTTATGTCACTGTACATATTGCAAAAGTCCAATCATGCCCACTGTGTATACTGTATATATGTACTGTGTATGCCACACCAGTCAGAAGCAGAGTTTCTCACTTTAGGATAAAATAATGTTCGTTCAAACACAATAAAATAAAAAATAAAAATCATTACAAAAGTACATTTCAATTATTAAAAATAACATTTCTGATCTTGCAATTTCATCTCTACTGAAAAATCAAATGAAATAGTTAAACTGTTGGAACAATTTGTGCAGCAAAATGACATGACAATGCATTCAGGACCTAATTGAATGTGAACTTTGGACAGGACAGGAAGAGGTGTAGATTAATTTTATAGCTCAAGGAAAGAGTTTTTAATATCCTTATATGTTGGTCAAGCTCTGATTTGTTGACAAAAAAGAGCAGCAGTTTGCAGCGGGACAGAGCTGCCAGCTGAGAGGACGTTTCTCACAAAGATATCTCTGACTCAGCATTTAGACCCACCCCAGATAACAGTAGTGGTGTTTCATAGGTCAGTTCTCCTCTCTCCCCTTCAGCAGTCATGGTTCTCCTGTCAGCCCTGACGCCTGTCCTGGTGGTGGTCCTGTGCTTGGTGATAGGCTTCTTGCTGCTGAGGTCAAGGGGGACGGAGACCACCCAGAACTCCAAGGGAAAAACTGAAAGGGTGACGAAAGCAGACTTTAGACCGTGGGTGGACCAGGACTTACAGGATGATACAGAAATCACTGCAAAAGAGGACGGTAAGAGCTGGACAGAAACTTTTACCCCTTACTTTTTTCACAGGCAAGTTGAGAAAAATGATATGTAGACTACATTTACCATCTGAACACAATGCAAACAGATGTGAAACAACATAAAAAACCCTTTATCAGACAGTGAATATGTGTTGTTTTGCATTCACAGCTGGGTTAATCAGTAACAGTGACAAATGATTGAGTGGAGATACTGTAACTACCTTTTACCTATGTTCATAAGAATATCATGCAGTTTATAAAACACTGCATGAAATCTAATGAAATATGGTGAAAATGTTAGTAGTCTTTTTTTTTTTACACATTTTTACCAAAAAGTTCACATTTTATAAAATGATTCATAACAACACACTGCATTCCTGGCAATATATAAAGTATATAGTTGAAGTCAGCTCCACTGTACAAGTTAATACCGAAGGGATTTTTACACATGCATGCTTCAAAAATGTAATCCAATAATATAATATAATATTAATATTGTATACATTATTTTTTAAATTCATTCTGCATAATGACTATGTTTATTTAACGATCTGAGTACTTCTTCCACCACTGGACACAATTATAATGTTGCCTTTTAATGCACTAAATAAAGATTATACATCAAGACCCTCAGGGGCCAATTATTGTAGAAGAGCCCTGCAGTTAAATCTGTTAACATAACAAAAGTGTCTGGTGCAGTTGGTGGAATATAATGAAGCTGACTCTTGCAGTCTGTCTTGTACTTCATGGACACTTAAAGGTAACAGTGCACTTAAACAGTGTACACAGTGTGCATCCATTATAGCAGGTTAACTCGAGTTCATTCATGAGGAGAATTAACTTCTATGTGTGTAAAGTGCCAGTCTGTTACAAATCATCACCACATTATGTGTGTATGTCCATTTAGTTTCAAACTGAATCATAACTTTTTTCTTTAAAAATGACTTTAACTCTCCAAATGGTCATTGCACCTATTTTTTGTCGTCATTCTTTTAGAGGATGGTGATTGGACGGACAGCAATGACGAGGAAGACCTTGCACACGTGCCCTACTCACCACCCCGTTACTCCGTGGAGACGATGCTGGAGAGATCCAAGGATCTGTACGATCTGATGAACCAGCGGAGGTCTGTCCGATTCATCAGCCCAGAGCCAGTTCCACGAGAAGTCATCGACAATGTCATCCACACTGCAGGCATGTGTGGACAGATGCACCAAAAAATAAAACCGTCTAGAGTTAAATGCAGCTATGTAATGTTTTGGTCCTTCCTCTGAACAGGTACGGCCCCGAGTGGAGCACACACAGAGCCCTGGACCTTTGTCGTGGTGTCTGACCCAGACACAAAGCACCAGATCAGACTGATAGTAGAAGAAGAGGAGGAGGTCAACTACCGTCAGAGGATGGGGGACAAGTGGGTCAATGATTTGGCCAAATTAAGGTGAGCGTCCTCTTTCATACACAACAAGAAACTATAACTGCACTGTCAGCAAGTAACAAGCACAACATACAGTCATGAAAAAAATGATTAGACCATTGTTTTTTCTTCAATTTCTTGTTAATTTCAATGCCTGGTACAACTAAAAGTACATTTGTTTGGACAAAGATAATGATAACAACAAAAATAGCTCATAAGAGTTTAATTTAATAGCTGATATCTAGCCGTTTTCCATGATTTTCTTCATAATAGCCAAAATACTTATCAAGAAAACCATGGAAAATGGCAGAGATCAGCTCTTAAATTAAACTATTTTGAGCTATTTTTGTTGCTATCATTATATTTTCACCAAACAAATGTACCTTTAGTTGTACCAGGCATTAAAATGAACAAGAAATAGAAGAAAACAATGGTCTAATCATTTTTTCCATGACTGTAAGGATTGGTCATCTCGGACCAATGTAAAGTCTGACCTCATTTCAAATCTCTTCCCCTTTTCTCACCACTTCCTTCCTCATGCAGGACAAACTGGATCAAGGAGTACTTGGATGTTGCTCCATATCTATTACTCATCTTCAAACAGACCTATGGGATTCTACCAAACGGCAAGAAAAGGACACATTACTACAATGAAATCAGTGTCTCCATATCCTGCGGAATCCTGTTGGCAGCATTACAGGTAAAGATTAACGCCACCCTTTGAGATATAGATCAGCCAATCTCTGTGTTCGGCTCCTCTTGAAAATGCATGCACAATAAAGTATAAATGATGTCATTACATGGCTGGTAAAATGGTTGAATTTCTCCTCTTTCTTTCCATTTACTAATCAGAACGTGGGTCTTGTCACCGTCACATCCACGCCCCTAAACTGCGGCCCCCAGCTCAGGCTCCTCCTCAAACGGCCAGCCAATGAGAAGCTGTTGATGCTACTTCCTGTAGGTTATCCTGCTTCTGACGCCACAGTGCCAGACTTGAGACGCAAGCCTCTGAATGATATTATGGTGCACATATAACCAAATCAATCAGCAGAGAACAGGATTGACCAGCATAGTTTAATATGCCATTACTTTTAATTTGAAGGGATAAACCTACCTTTTAATTCAGCTTTATCCAGTGGCAATGAATGAGGAAATAAACAGCCAAACAATTAAAATAGAGAATCCTAAACATTTTCACGCACCATTATGGTTGACAGAAACAGGTGTATAAACCTTGTAAATCATTATATGGAATGAGATCTCACTAAGTTGAACAAGCACAAGGTCAACCGTGTTCTTACCAAACAAAGTGAGATAAAGATGGTTGCTGCCAAGATTAAAATGTAATCTGTTTTCACTTGTTTGCTCTGGGAATGCTTGTGTAATTTGTTTTTGTGACTATAACTGAGCTGACTAGATTGTTTAGAAATGTAATGTCCTTGGGCTTTAATAATGCAATTCAGTTTATGTCTTATAATAGTGACCATTATACAGATTTTTTTCAGAAACTTAAATAATAAAAAAATACATTGAAGTAGATGTATATATTTTCTTTTCATTTTTTGAAGCCACATTAATTATTAAGACAACATAGATATGCTAGAATTTTCAGAGTTGCAGAGCCTTATGATGTAAATTAGGTAAGTTTTGCAACTTTTGCATCAGAGTTTGAGACACATTTTCAATGTATTACAGAGGGACTCCATTGCAACTTAGTTTCATTTAAGTCTCAATCAAATTACGTAAAATGCATGAAGGTTTCACTGGGTAGAGCCAGTCTAACACATGGGCAGATTATGAGACAAGGAGGGGGCCCTGGGCACAGACATGCAAAAGGCCCACCACCTTAATAACTTAAGGACTTAATAACCTAATAATTATAAATGTTTAACCATCTTGTGTGGTTTGTCCATCCATAGTCTAACATGATATCAATTTGACTAAACCCCACAGGTTTGAAAAGTATGTTTTCTTTAGAAAGTAATCAAAAATACATTGTTAATCATAGTAAGAAACTCTGAAAACTGCAAATAAAATAAAATAAAATAAAATCAAAATGACTTTATTTATCCCAGAGGGGAAATTCAGTCGTGTAGCTCTTGATGAATGCTGCAAAAGTTGCAAAACTTACCTGATGACTTACATGATCAGGCTCTGCAACTATCTGTAACTCATGCAATTGACAAGATGAAAAATCTAGCATATCTATGTTGTCTTAATAATTCACGTGGCTTCAAAAAAAGAGAAAAGAAAATACATACATCTACTTCAATGTATTTTTTTTTATTATTATTTAAGTTTCTGGGGAAAAAAAGACTATGGATGGACAAACAATTGCAAACAAGGTGGTTAATCAAACTCAAAAAGCCATTCACACTCAGCTCCTCTGCCCTATCTACACTGCCACCTGTAGGGGTCAGTAGCGCTCATTAAGCGCGCTGAATCCTGCAGTGAAGAAGAAGAAGGGCCACATTGCGCAGGCGTACACCACGTACACCGATGATCAGAGCTGTCTTGATGCTAGCTGGCTTGCTAATAACGGTCTGTCAAGTCGCACACATTGGGCTACAAGGGGGAAGCGCAGCGGTGGAGAAGAAGGGCGACCCAAGCGCCGCTACGAAATGGCCGGGCAACAGTTCCAGTACGATGACAGCGGCAATACATTTTTCTATTTCCTCACGTCCTTCGTCGGACTTATTGTGATCCCAGCCACATATTACCTCTGGCCCCGGGATCAGAATGCTGGTAAGGCCCGATGTCTGCCTCAGTGCTAACTTAGCTAACTTACTAACCACAGCTAGTTAAACCTCTGGAGTCCATCTATTTATTGAAAATACACATGTTTAACTTGCAGTAATAACTTTATTTATATATGATATGTAGACAAGCTGAGAAAGCCAGTTAAAAGTGCAATCATAGGAGCTTTCACAGTGTGCATTTATGTTTCTAGACCATTTTTAGAATGTGAATTTTCTTTCTACAATGAAAACTATTACTATTTTTAATTTACATGCAAATAGACTGTTTTGTAGTTTTATTATTTATTATTATTTCTGCTGTTTTTGTGTATATAAATGGTATTTTTAAAAATGGTACATTTCCATAGACACCTGTGTCTTTTGTTTGTATTTTGGGTTCCTGGTAGCTTTATACTTTAATTAAAATAAAATGAAAAATCGGACTAATAGCCAAGTTTGTGTCGAGAAAAAGGAGCCATACATGTGTTGTAAGGCCAGACTGAAATATGCTAAACAGAGACAGAAATCAATGCACAGGAAGTTGATGAATTTGAACCAGAATCTCCTGGACGTCAGAGGTTTAAACGTGAAGTGTTCAGCTAGCAGCTTGTCTGTTAATCTGGCTAGCTGCTACTGACATGCAGAGGCTGCAGGAGCTAAATCAACGTTGCTTTAACTTGTAAACGTTACAAAGATGATGGCCACGTCTTTCTCACTGTGGTGCAGCTAGTGTTAACTATTTTACCCCAACAGCTTTATCAGATCGCATCCAATTGGTATCCCTTTTTATTAATATAACATATACAGTCAGTATTTGCTTCTTAAGTGGGTAAAAATAAACCTAAGTGCTGGCTAGTTCAGCTAGAGCAGGTTCACAAGCCTGCCTTTGTGGCTTTATTGACGTTATACTGATATATCCTTATCTTAGTACAGCTATCTGTTTGTCAACAAACCAACACAGATTATGTAACATATGCTAGCAAACTTTACTCAGCTGGTCTGCTGTGAGTAGCTGAGTGACAGCTCACCATAGACTGGAACTGATGCTAACAGTTATTATATTGATTTAAAGAGACAGTTCACCCCCAAATAAAAACCCCCACATATTTTTCTTGTCTTACATGTAGTGCTATTTATCAGTCTAGATTGTTATAGTGTGAGTTGCCAAACTTGTGAGATATAGGCTGTAGACATGTCTGCCTTGTCTTAAATATGATGGGACTCTGTGGCACTTTGCTTATATAGGCTAAATCACTAAAACGTACATTAAAAATATAAACAGCACTCCCTCTTTCCAGAAATTATGAGCTGGTCTCTCAAGATAATTCACAGATCATGTTGTAAGCAGTTCCATGTAGGAGTTATACAAAGACATCATTTCTCCCAACAAAGATCTGTGGATCATTTTGAGTAATCTGACCCTTTAAGACTAAATATTGTATTGTAAGTCCCTAGTTAAAATCGTGGCATTAACAGTTTAGAAATAATCACATTTCTGAGCTTATTTCAAGCGTAAAGAAGGTAATATATGCCTCTCCCTGCTCGGCTAACATAGCCACAATAATTAGAGAACCTCAGTGAAAATATTACTCACAAATGACTGTGGTATAATCATTGCAGATTGTGAATGTTTTAGTGGTGCTAATATGTCTTTCTGTCCATCATCTTTCCAGAACAACTGCGTCTGAAGAGCCTGAGGAGGGTCCATGGCAGGTGTCTGTGGTACCGGCTCAGGCTGATGAAGTCACAGCAAAGTATAGTCCCAACACTAAAGTGAGTCCAATGATTTGGGTTTGTAGTTTTCTAGGGCTTGCTCCCTCTTTGTTATATGCCGTTTTGGTCTTGGTTGAATAAGATTAGTTGATAAGTCATTTTTTTCATGCATTTTTCATGCTAAATGACTTATGAGAACCTCAGTTTTAAAGATTTGTTGGCTAAATCGATTAGTTTCATATGAATGTTTTGGTGACCGTAACTTCCTCGACAGTAAACAACAGGTTTGTTTCCTTGTTTGTTTGCTCCTTCCTCCTTTGTTGTCAAATATTACATCACTGCTGTTGATTGGGTGTGACTAGCTTGAGCTATTTGCATTGAAAAAGCTCACTCATCCTTCCATGGCAGAGCTGTTACTGATATCTTATTCAGTTTCCAGCTGCACAGGGTTGTTCCCACTGTGGTGTGAAGATGAGCTAAAGGCCAAGCTGTGTGGAAATGCTCATTTATTGGCTAATTTTTGGCACAACTTCAGCTTATGTTGTTTTCACGTGTAAACCTCTCAGTGGCCTTTGCTGCCGGTGTAAACATCGTGTTGCACTGTTTAACATTTCTGTTAACACGACCCTGTTTTCTCAGTGTTGTTTATTCAGTCTGAGAGTGTGGGTTAATGGAAAGACGGGTGTTCAAGTGCTATTCAGCGTCTCACTCATTCGCCCTCCTCCGTCTCAGTGTTTCTGTCTCCTCTTTGTTCCGTCTCTGCCTCCTCGGCTGTTTGTCTCCATACTTCCACTTTTCCACTCCTGTTCTACCACTAGATCCTGTTTTTACTCTCAGGATGCATGAATTCTTTATTTGCACGACTGCATTTGTGACTGAAGCTGCTGGAAGCCTCCAGCACGTCTATCAAGTGGAATGAATCTCTAATAAAATCTCAGTATCTGTTTCCTCTTCACGACTGTATCATAACGACCGTGTTTATTATAGGAATCCATCATGTATTTTTTTTTTTTTTTAAATGGTTTAGCCACCCAGACAACTCAGGCCAGTGAGCGGTTGTCATGGCAACAGATGCTGCAGAGCAGGCCATAGGGTTTTGCCATTGTCATGGAAACAAGTTCAACTTCCATGCATAAATACCAAACAACAACAATGTCAGAACTGGTCCTGCCCTGATGCTTGTATGCAGCAAATTATTTACCTAATGTTTGTAGCTCTAAGGGGAGACACTACAGTTGAATAAGTTAATGTTTTTAACTTGTAGATATCACCATGCAACTTCCCTAGCTTGTTATTTACATTAAGACAATATTGTTTTGCATTGCAAGTTTTCCTAAATTTTATGTTAAGATTAAGAATGTGCTAGTTTGCATTTATTTCCAAGACATAAATCTGAACATTGGATGAGGCAAATTTCAAAGTTATAATTTTATTTTGTTGATATCTATCTATCTATCTATCTATCTCTACATGTATAAAGATTCAACTCTTGGTATATGGAAATTGGTATATGTTTTTATGAGTAAAGTGTACTATAATGATGTATAGACAACCCCCTCTGTGCAAACCTTCAGAATATAGTGAAGAATAAAACTGGCAGGTCTGGTTTCTGTAGGTGTGGCTGAAGTTGGGATTTATGGCTAAGAGCATGAGACACTGTGCAATACAACACTAACTTTTAGTGAATTTAGGAGAAAAAACAGCCACAAATGGATCAAATATCGTAAAAAAAAAATACACATAAATGTTTGTTTTTGGATGTTTTATTTGCACTATTCTGAAAGAAGACATGTTACATAAAAAAAACAGCCCAAAACCTTAAAAATTGGACAGTTTTTGCATGTAGTGTCTGGTCTTAAATGCTGAAATCCTCGCTGATCGATTCTGCAACTCAAAACAGTTATAATAATTGCAAGCCGCAGTGTGAAAACGTCTCCTAAAAATGATACAGGACTGATGTTGTCTCCAGGGACTAAAAAAAGGTTTGTGTCTAATTCCTTTTTTCCCTGTTTGTGTGATGTCATTTTCAGGAAAGCAGCCTTGTTATTTGGCTGGGTCGTGTTCCTGCTTCTAGCCTACAAGGTGTCCAAGCTGGACAGAGAGTACCAGGAGTATAACCCATATGAAGTCCTCAACTTGGACCCGGTAAACACACACACACACACACACACACACACACAAACATAAAATCCTCTGTGTTCTGCAGAGCCTCTCAAGTCCCTGAAGACACTTTTTTTTATCTTGTGGTACAAAGATAACTTCGTCTCAAGATAAAAATATCATCTTTAAGGACTTCTGAGACCCTGCAGTATTCTCTGTATTTTAATTCTAGCTGTTACTTGCACTGTCTGTGGTGTGGTTGTAATATTATTTCTGTCTCCAGGGTGCATCACTGACAGAAATCAAGAAGCAATACCGCCTACTGTCACTCCAGTTCCATCCTGACATGCCTCGTGGTAGTGAGGCCATGTTCATGAAAATTGCCAAAGCCTACGCTGCGTAAGTGTCATTCACGTTTTAACTTCGTAAGCCAGACAGCAAGACTGCATCTGCTAAATCAATAAACAGCTAAATCAATAATGGAAGCCCTGAATTTTGAGTAGATGACTCATTTCTTCATCATTCCCCCCCTCCCACAGTCTGACCAACGAGCAGTCACGATTGAACTGGGAAAACTACGGTAACCCAGATGGTCCAGGAGGTGAGTGAGATACACTAAATCCCACACGCTTGCAATTTTTTTAACGTGTCGCCACACCTTCTGTGTGCTGGCTGGTGGTGAGTCAGCCTCTCGTAGTCGTGAAGGTGTTAAACAGTGGAAGATGAATTGAAACATGACAGCCCATTCATTCCAGTGAGCGCTGAGTCTACGATGAAAATATGTCTCCCACTTTCACACACTCTGCTACTGTGGGTGTCCAAAAATAGCATGTTTATACAGATTTTGATGTCTGCAAAAATGGATTTTGTGGTTTAAATTTTGGTAATTAAAAGAAGATTTGAGAGATGTATTGATAGTTTTTGAAGATGTCACTTCGTCATAATGTAAATGGGGGGGGATATCAGGCTGTCTTGGTGTCATGTTTAATTCCAACTTTGTCCATGATGCAGAAGTTGCCACACAGCTCATTGCTGTTGCAGGGGACTGTACTGCAATATGAGATTTTGCCATTTTGATCCCTTGCCTCTTATGTCTCCCTTACTAGCAACCAGCTTTGGTATCGCCTTGCCTGCCTGGATTGTTGACCAGAAGAACTCAATGCTGGTATTTATTTATTGATTATGTCAATAGAGAGCAAACAAGATGACAATGTGTTTCTGTAGGCCAACTCAGAAGCAGCATCGCCGTGGGGTCTATTGAGAATTAGCCTCATTGGATTTTGTATCACTGCAGGAAATAAACTCTGTGGCAAACACACGCTTCTGATGGTTCAGCAGGATAATCTTCACAATTGAACACCACTTTTATGATGTTTCAAGCGTTAATGTAGCCAACGAAAATAAAAAGCTAAAGTTGTGCTGTACAGCTGCATCTCAATACATTTGAATGTCATAGAAAAGTCCATTTCCAGTAGTTCAAGTCAAACAGTCCCAACCAAGTATTGTGTGCATGGACATACGTTTCAGAGGCCAATATTTCCATATGTTTGTAATAACACTCACACTGAATTTTCGGTCTTCATTAAATGTAAGCCATAATCATTATAATTAGAAGAAATTAAATAAATGAAGACATGAAAGGTTTCATTCTGTGTGTAATGGATCTATATAATGTGTTATTTCCACTTTTTTTAACTGAATTACTGACATAAATACATTTTTCACTGGTATTCTAAATTATTCAGATGCACCTGTGGCTAACTACACCATGGTCCCATGACTGGAACATCATTACTGTTACGCTTCAGACGGTCTCTAACAAGCTAACCAGCAGTTTTGACCAACTAGTTGTCAAATTGTTTATTAACCTAATCTACAATCTACAAGAGTTTGCAAGAGCACTAAAACACGACTAGAGGCTGTCAGGTGACTAGTGAGATCTCCCATCTGGCGTGATGACGTTTAATGTCCCCGACGACCACTGTCGTCTCATTTAGCTCTTGTTAGCAAACAACTTTTTAAGGACGCTTGAAAACTTCAAAATTCACCGGATATTTACTAATGCATTTCATGCCATACAACAAAACGCAATTATCTCTTCAGCTTGTGATCACCACTGACCTTATTTCATGCATCTAACCAAAAACCCATTCAAAGTCCTCATTGAGTTTGAGAGGTAAGACCCCAGGGCGCTAAAATGCTAACTTTTGTCCTGGTTTAAGAACTCATTCCTGTGGTGCCCTATGTGCTTATACTTACTAAGCCTACCTTCATTTACTTATTATGTTTTAGATTGTACTAGCAGCAAGCCAATGTTGTCAATAACTAAGAGTGTATTATTTTGCTTTCTGTAGGTTCTGTTGGTATATGGACTAGCCTTCATGGTGATCCTGCCTGTTGTTGTGGTAAGTCCTTACTATGATCTGTGTAATAGATTTTGTAATAAAAAAAAAAAAACTACTTCTTGTTGAATCCCAGATTTCACCTTTTTCTCTCTCTTTCTTTTTTTCCCCCTTCCATCATAGGGCACATGGTGGTACCGCTCCATCCGATACAGCGGGGACCAGATCCTCATCAACACCACGCAGCTCTTCATGCATTTCATGTACAAGACGCCCAACATGAACATGAAGCGTGAGTTTCCCTTCCAACACTGCAGTGTATTCATAATTTTTGAGTTATGATTTACACATCAGTTTCTTCTGTACGAGACGACATTGATCTAAACCTACTGAACAAGGTTATAAATCACAGGTTTCCATCATCTTTTAATCTAATTTTAACCAACTGTGCCCTCCAGGGTTAGCCATGGTGTTGACAGCAGCGTTTGAGTTCGACCCTCGCAGCAATAAAGAAGCCACAATACGACCAACAGACAACATCGAAGTGCCACAGGTAATCTAAGACTTAAATGTTTATGTATACGTGTGTCAGAACAACTTCATGAGACTTGCAAACCTCCTACATCCTGACTCCCGTAGCAGCTCTTCTTCTCTGCTGCTCGACTTCCTGTCCTCACCAATTGCTGTTGCTGTCACTCGTACACCTTTGTATTGAAGGAGAGATTAGTTGTTGAGGTCAAGAAATATCCCGAGGTATATAACCCATAATCCCGTCAATATAAAGATATTGCCTGGTGAGTTCTGGAGATTAGCTCTTCAGCTGAAGAATCCAGTTTAAGTAGTGGCTGTCCACACATGTTTGAAAGCTAATGCAAAGGTGGAAGATCTTTAACTTTGGTAAAAGTAGGAGTAATCTGTGTGGTCCTGTGTTGACACGCTGTAGCCGGATGCTTCCTATTGGTGCCACACTTGACGCATGTCACACACACCATAGTGATGTGTTTTCAGCTTTAAAATGACATATTGACCTCAAATACGTCCTGTCTGTCTCGCAGTTGATCCGTGAGTTGGGAAATATCAACGTGAAGAAGAAGGAGCCTCCTTTCTGCTATCCGTACAGTTTGAAGGCCAGGGTATTAGTGTTGGCTCACCTGGCACGCATGGACGTATCAGAGGAGCTGGAGGAAGGTAGGACACTAAATTAACTAACTAAGATGTGTAGAAGAATCCTGAAAATTATGTCTTCCTGTCTGTTCAGATATTAAAATTGCTGTTTAAAATCTACTCTTAATAGAGCTGATGGCGTTTGTTGAAAGAAATATTTTATCCCAAAATCCAAACTGTGTCAGTTAAAACTGTGTTTTTTCACATAGTAAGACACTGGCTTGTGTAACTTTGTCAGCCTTCTCCAAAGTCACACACGTGCACAGGAACTGGTTCTTTAGATCTCTAAAAATGGGAAATAAAACAGCTGCACAAGCTGTTTGAAGTGAAGTTGCAAGTTTCAACATGAATACACAACTCTACCCTTTTTATATGTTTACACTTCTACACAGATGTAAGCTTACATACTCAAGTAGGACAAGCTGTTTAGAGTAGTTTTAGTTTTTTTCCCCAACTATTTGTGAACCGTAAAGAACACAAACTGTTGTTTTTGAGAAGGCCGAGTTAAACCTGCAGAGGCTGAAGCGGAAGTCAATATTCAACCACTGTATCAATAATAATGCTAACCACTGAAAGGACTTCCTAATGAAATGACATGAAATATTATAAAGGTCAGGAACATGTTATTAAGAACGTTTGTTTCGGCTCCAGATCAGAGGTTTGTGACGAGGAAGAGTCCAGCTCTCCTCCAGGAGATGATTAACGTGGGCTGTCAGCTTACCATGATGGCCAACAGCAGAGGAGGTATACACACACACACACACACACACACACACGTCCAATTTAGTTTAAGCAGGAGTTATCACTTTGAATACAATTTTCACAGCCCACATAACAACTTCTTTGATAACTTTCCCGGTCACCTGCAGGTTTCCACGCTCCTCGGCTGGTGACCATAGAGAACTGTATGAAGCTGACCCAGATGATAGTGCAGGGTCTGCAGGAGTCAAAGTCTCCACTGCTGCAGCTGCCCCACTTTGAGGAGGAGCACCTCCGCTACTGCATCTCTAAGAAGGTAACTGCAGTGTCTGTACATGCACACATGCATGGCGTTTGAACAATTTGTAGAAAAAAAGATGAATTTTTACAAGCATGCAATGATGTGTGTATTACATTAACGGCCACCTCTATCATTGAGATTACATTGAGCATCGGCATGGAAATGAACTGCTATGCAGTATATTTAAATATATTCCACGTTTCCCCAAATGGTTGAACATATTGCTAACTTTATCACTAGATGCTAAATCTAGCAAGAAAGTCACCAGCCATCACTAATAATTGTTTTGTCCTTTCCTCTTTAGTATAAAGTTCGGAGCCTCCAGGACCTGGTGAGTCTCAAGGACTCGGACAGAAGAAGCATGCTGCGTTTCTTGGGGGAGGAGAAGTACGATGAGGTCATGGCTGTGCTGGGCAGCTTCCCTCACATCACCATGGACACCAAACTGCAGGGTCAGTCCTAAAACACGCACATGCAAACACACTTTGTTTGGCCACCAGCTGACATGTGACACGTCTGCAGCCCTAAACACCTCTGCACTGTAGTGCCATCTTAGTTTTTGTCACATATGGGAGCAATGCTTTAGCTCTGGCACTTTTTATGAGCAATTTAATTTACCTACAGAGTGAGACAAACTTTTGCATGCAGCTTGATGAAAATGTCACGTAGTCTAGTTTACCTAATTTGTTAATCAAAACATTGTGGAACTGTTCAGATTCTATTTTTGTCAAACCTTTTGGATATTAAAAGTTCCTTTCTCTTCCTGTTTCTGCAGTCCTTGATGATGAAGACAGCAATAACATCACAGCAGGCTCTATCGTCACAGTAACCGTCACCTTAACCAGAAAATGCATGTCGGTAAGGAATGACGCCATCATTACCCGACATATTGATGGGAAAGCAACATTTTTTAATCAAATAGATTTTTTATGTTGCTGCCACTAGAGTGTGCTGTTGACTGTATGCATTGTTGAAAAGCATGAATTAACTGTATCTGTGTGTATCGTGTTTGTGTGTAGGAGGTGTTTGAAAAGGAGCAGGAGTCAACACCGTGTCTAGCAGATGAGGCTACAGCTACAGAGGAAACAGTATGGATTGCACACATACACACACACACACACACACACACACACACACACACACACACACACACCACGTTAAGTCAACATATTTAGTCTGTTCAGGTCTGTTTAAAAGCTTAATGTTTCAAGAAATCTTGTAATGTTTATCTAACGAGATTTTTCTGTTCGTGTAAACCAGGGAGACTCGAGTAAAACCAAAACAAAAGTGTGGCAGAACAAGAGTAAAGGGGCTAAGAAGACAGCAAAGTCCAAGAAGAAAAAATTAACCAAGAAGAAGGCCACTCCAGCTCCTGCTAAAACCAAGCAGGCCAATGGCAACGTGGCAGGAAACGTACGTGTCCAATCACAGTGGATTTTTATACACTTTTAACTGTATTCTTTTGTGATATGATCTCAAAATCTAGCGTATTTATGATTTTTTTTTCTCACCGTTACAGGAAGTCGTTGTAGCAGCAGCAGCAGCGAAAGAGGAAGAGGATGACGCTTCAGACAAGGGCAGCGAATCAGACGACGGCGAAGCCAACAAGGACTCTCCGAGCGAGAGAGACGAAGACAGCGACAAACAAAGCGACACAGAGGTGGACGAGATGGGTGGCGACGATGAAGAGGTCAGAGAACTTGATGAAAATATCTGTCAGTATTTCGATATGTGTTTCAGTCCTGAGAAAAATCTACACGCAGTGCTAGGGCTGGGCGATATATTGATATAAAAAAATCTATATATATTTAAATGTGATATAGAATTAGAACATATCACATATCTCTATATAGTTCGTTATTATTTTACTCCATTTTACTATTTTACTGTATTTTTTTATTTAAATGTGCACTTTATAGAGCTTTGATTTGTAAAAAAAAAAAAAAAAAAAAGGTACTCCTGTTATACAGTATTTATGTTCACTTAAACAGTTTGAATAAAACTACTTGTGACATGTCATATTTGGCTTTGACTTTGACTGAACATTTGCTCTCACTTTGCGATAAAAATATCGGGATATATATCGTATATCTTTATTCAGCCTAAATATATCGGGATATGACTTTTGGCCCATATTGCCCAGCCCTACACAGTGCTCAGTCTATTCATTGTGTTGTCCTGAACACGAGATGACCCTGATGTCCTTGTCAAGATAATGAATGTAAAGAAAAGGAAACGCTGCTTTTTACCGCACCCAACCTAATCCTCAAATCTGTCCCACCTACCCGTCAGGAGTGGGAGGCGTTGCAGCAAAGCATCCAGCGGCGAGAGCGGGCCCTGCTGGAGACCAAGTCAAAGGTGACGCACCCCGCCTACAGCCTCTACTTCCCCGAGGAGAAGCAGGAGTGGTGGTGGCTCTACATCGCCGACCGCCGAGATCAGACCCTCGTCTCCATGCCCTACCACGTCTGCACGCTAAAAGACACAGAAGAGGTGAGCGCGTTAGTCACTGACTGTATAAAAGAAATCCTTTGGAGCCAAAAATGGCCGTCTGTAATTAACATTAACTGTGATATTTTATATGGGATGCTAATTTTGGCTAGAAAAAAAATACGCTTAAAACAAACTTAACGGAAAAATGAACAGCCGACTCCTTAGATTGTGTTTTAGCAGAACATAATGCTGAAAAAGACATTTTTAGGCAACCAAAATGTTAATTGACGTTCATGTAAAGTGTAAATAAAAAGAGAACTCATTAAATTCTCAATTCAGAGTTTATATTTACAAAAACGTTTCTTAGTTTGAACATGAAATATATTCTTTAAACAGTTTTCTATTGAGCTCATGTCACAAAGGATTAGCAAATTATTGCATTCTGTTTATTTCAAATTTTAGACACCATCCCACTTCAATTAGTTTTCTTGCATTGAAATTAACAGTATCATAAAGTGTCTATGTGTGAATGTGTATTGTGGCTGATGCTTTGATCTGCCTGGAGCAGAAAGGTCTTAATAAGTTAAAGCGTGTGTGTGTTCACGTTTCTTGTTTCCCGTGCAACATAGCCCCTCACACATCCTGTTGCTAGGCAACCCTTTTGCACTTGTGTCATTATTTCCCTCAGAGTAGATGGTGTGTGTGTGTTTATTCTGCACCTCTAATCCTGGTGTCCTCCACTAACAATAAGGACTGACAGCGAGGTAAAAGCCTAATGAGGCCTGTGTAAGTCTGCACGAGCAGCTGTCCTCCGCTCTGAAGGAATGTGGAGGCAAGAGGTGACCCTCCCATGCATAACGGTTCACTGTCTAGCAATCAATTAGTCTGTCACTTCAACAATTCCTTCTGTTTGTGTTGTGTGGCTGCTTATATGCCGCGTGTTTGACAGACGTGTTTTCCTATGTGGAGGGCAGGAGATCTGCTTTCATCAACACGGCCGGGCAGTAAATTGGGCGCTGTGTTCACGGCTCATTCTCCGCTCACCCGCTGAATAATAATTAGCCTCATTGTGCCGATAATTAGATGTTTGCCGTATGTAATTGCACGACATGGTTAATCACAGCCTGAGGTAATGCCGGTCTAATATTTACAGTCGGACCAATCATCATGTCATGCCAAGACAATTTTATTCATATAGCCCGAAGTCATCCACTCACCTCAAGGGGCGTAACTCTGTAGAGCAGAGGACTCCCTTTATCCTGAGATGGATCATCTGGGATGACCTCTGCAGATCCATGATTGTGCAGTAACAAGTTTATAAGGAATGAGTTATTAAACCAGGAAGTAAGTTAGCATTTTAGCGCCCTGGGGTCTCCCCTCTCAAACTTAATGAGGGTTTTGAATGGGTTTGTGGTTAGAATCCTGAAATAAGGTCTGTGAGTAACACAAGCTTAAGAGATGTTTTATTGTAAAATAAAAATGTACGTGCCCTTAAAAAGGAGGTTGCTAACAAGTGGCTAAATGAGACTACAGTGGTTTTCTGGGATATAAAATGGGAACTCTCTCACTAGTCCACCTTACAGCCTCTATTCATGTTTTTCTGTGCTCTTACAAACTCTCGTAGATTGTAGATTAGGTTAATACATCATTTAAACCAAAACTGCCGTTTAGCTTGTTGGAAGCATAACGGTAGTGACGTTGAAGTCATACGACCATGGTGTTGTTCGCTGTAGTTTAATGTTAGCTTTTTACTTCTGTTGACTACCGTGCATAGGCCTGTGGTCCTCTCCAACATTTAGCCTCTGTTAGAAAGACTTACTAGAAGACTAAAGTCTTCTCTGGAGCCATGAACTTCACTGGAACTGGTCAGAGTTGAAGGCAAAAAGAGTTTATTCTCATTTACATTTATTCATTTAGCACACGCTTTTATCCAAAGCGACTTACAGAAAAAAGGAAACAATCAAGCTATAGTGCGATAAGAGCCATTAGTGCAGCATTTAGTGCTAGTGAGGTTTCTTTAAGGAGTAGAATTATCGTGTGGTGCTCTCTGAAGAGCTGGGTCTTCAGGAGTTTTTTTAAAGGTAGAGAGAGACGTCCCTGCTCTGGTAGGAACTGGTCGTGCGTTCCACCAACTTGTTCTCAAACAAGAATTAAACCAGACTTAATCTCCGGTAAATCAACTAAAAATTTAACATTTTGCATCTGTTTATATATAGGTATGAAGTTTATGTAACTCTAATCTCATCATCTCAAGCACTACAAAAAATGATCCTGTGGTCAGACTTGCTTGAGCGTGCCCAATGTACACACCAAATTTGTCCGCCCCACTTGGTCAGCTTGGTACATGTTGCAAGGTATCCCAGCATGCTTTATGCTTTAAGCTTTGTGCATATGAGTCAGTTCCTATCCACAATTGATGTGAGTGAATTTAGTTGCATACAGTTTGAATGTTAGTCCTTTCAGGTTTGCCTCCTTTTGCTGCTTCATTTAGTGTTTCTTTTTTGTTTTTTTAAAGGTGGACGTTCTTTACAGCTGACATCAGTCGCCTTGTTTGTTTATGTCGTGGCAGTTTTATTTTGACATTTTGACACAGTAACGATGTAGCCTCGCCACATGCTTCACTGTAACACTATACTTAATACATCGGGCAATCACGCCCTCAGTCACACAGCTATGTGTCTGCACCCGGAGAGCTGCTGTGATTAGATACGACAGCTTGTTCATGTGTTTGTGTGTTTGTGTGTGTGTGTGTGTCGTTCCGCAGGTGGAGCTGAAGTTTCCAGCCCCCTCCAAAACAGGAAACTACCAATATTCTGTCATCCTTCGTTCTGATTCCTTCCTGGGATTGGACCAGATCAAACCACTCAAGGTGAGAACAAAGCTGTGTGTGTTTGTGTGTGTTTGTGTGCATATGTGCATGTGATTGGTTGGAAAACGCCTGGCCGAATCAGTTTGCCTGCTAAATCGGCTGAGACAATACACACACCAGCCACGGCCAAAATATACCAGCAGCTCACTGAACAATGGTGTTAATTGCTGCCAAGGTGTTGGGAACACAGGGATCTGTTTCAAGCCAAACAGAGCGTGAATTGTACTTTTATTTATTCTAACACCTGGTAGACATTAAGATTGAGTGCAGTACAGGTGTGAATTGATGAGCGTCAGAGATAATGAGAATTTCTCTTAAAATACTTAATCTTTAATGTTATTTGTAATGTTCCCCACATTGGTTTCTGTTTCAAATTTAAAATAAAGTTTTTATTCAGTGTAATTTAAATTTAGGAAACCTTTCCTTTTTATTGTAAAACAGCTGAAGTGTGTCAAATCTGCCATAAAAAAAATGGCAAAAACTGTTGTTTTACTGATCAGATTTTTTTTTAGCTTCTGGTTAGTCACTATAAGATACAAAAATGATCTTTGACTTGGGAAAAAAAGCTTTCACACCTAACTCTGGTTTGATTCTGGTGTTATTTTCATATAATCCATCTAGGCTGCTCAGTATCTCTGAAAAGAACGATCTCGGCACGATACCGTGTGGACTTTTTGTCCTGTTTCTACCCGTTTGATCATTTTTCATAAAAAGAGGTCAAACAGCAGACTTGAAATCTATTATTTCTTGCTGACACCAGAGAACATAAATATACACATTAGAATTTATAATATTTAGTCTTTCACTGAATGTCATTTTTTGACACACATGCTTACTTCCCTTTTGTGTAGGAGAACAAATGTTTTGTTTGTATTCTTAACAAGTACTTTATTTAGGGACTTAAGATTATAAAGCTGATTTTGGAGCCCATAAGTTATTTGATTAGGTCTGAAAGTCTAATTATCCTACTTATTGAGATGTGTCACATCTGCATTAGCGTCAGTGTGGTCAAAAAGATTTTTGACCACAGTGAAAATGTCATTTTTGGAACACTTAACAGCAACTAATATGGATTGAAAAAAAATGTTTTGTTCAGTGTAATCACTTCCATAATTCCTAGCAATACATTTTTTCTTCTGGACTGAACAATGCTCTGATGGGGTTATTAGAAATGTTTGGATCACACCAGACAGAAACAATCCTTCGCAGCCACCACTGGAATCTCATTCTACAAATACCATAATACTAATAATATAGATTTAGGCTAATCTTTATCTGCAACTGTGCCGAAATACTAGGTGTAAATAGAATGAATAAACATCCCGAAAAAACCCAAAAAAGCTGGGCGACGTTTGAATGTTGATTTTAGAATTCTTGTGTCAATATTATGATTGAAGTTTGGGAGCTTTGAACTATGCGGTAAAGCCTATCAGTCTGTGTGACATCATGTTTACAGCTATTGGTTGTAAAAAGACTTAAAGAATTAGAAAGCATCAGTTTTTCTTTGTTTTTATCTTTGGTGGAGACTAAATGAAGCCAAGCTACAGGTGTGAAAGTTTTCTAATAGTCACTGGCAAAACAATGGAGGAGAATCCCCCCCCGAAAGAAGAGATGAACTACATAAAGCTACAAATCTCTCTGTAAAAGTATGATTTTTAGACTAATCAGAAGAGAAGAAGTCTTATTTTTATACATTCCTTTAATGACAGATGTTAGATTTTTCTGCATTTACTGCAGTCAGAGGCATTCATTTAAATTAGGGCTGGGCGATATGGACCAAAAGTCATATCCCGATATATTTAGGCTGAATATCGATATACGATATACAGTATATCCCGATATTTTCATTGCAAAGTGAGCGCAAATGTTAAGTCAAAGTCAAAGCCAAATATGACATGTCACAAGTGAACATAAATACTGTATAACAACAGGAGTACCTTTTTTTTTTTTATCAATAAAGTGCACATTTAAATAAATATATTTATATGAGAAAAGAATAACAAACATTAAAATAGAACGAAATATTATATTTAATATAATAATGTAATATGCTGCCTTGTAAGGGCAGCATTTTACATAAAGCAGCTTGCCTGGATCAAGGATCATAGCTCAATGAACTATATCAATATATGTGATATGGTCTAATTCCATATCACATTTAAAAATATATTGATATATCTTTTATATGGATATATCGCCCAGCCCTAATTTAAATCCAATGACAGATGAGACTCCAGTCTCTTTGTTTGAACAAACATCACTATGAAGTGTAGTGGTAGCAGATCATCTGACGTCAAAATCACGTCAGAGAAGAGATGAGAAGTTTTGTTTCGAAACAAAATTTTGAACTGAGCCATCTTGGTTTTGAAAAAGCTGACTCTTCAGAATGAAACAGATCACGTGCATTAAAACGTATAAATCTTGTGCTTTCCCAGCTGGAGGTCCACGAGGCCAAGGCCATGCTGGACAACCACCCACAGTGGGACATCCCCGACACGGAGGAGGAGGACGAGGAGCAGGAGGACAGCGACGGCATCGAGGAGAGCGAAGACGACGACGAGGACAACGACTGAACGCGGAGATGCACGCGCGCTCGGCCCCGCCCCCCTCCCACGGCCTCCCACTCCCGACCCCACAACAGCACTCGAGAGCAGAGAGAACGAGGAGCAGCAAAGCTGTGACCGCCACACACGACAAAACACACACAGAATCACGGGGGACACTTTCTACACACAGAGCCCTCCTTCTTGTCCTCCATTTTATCTTTACATGGACTGTGACCCCCGCCCCTCCATTCCCCCCCTCCCCCTTTTCTACAGAGACTTGTTCATTCACTTTCCGCTGCCGGCGGAAGAGAATTCTGTGAATACTTTACCCAGGCCCGTGTGAGTGTGTGTGTGTGTACGCGAGAGTGTGAGTGGACGTGGGCGTGTGTGTTTGTAACATCGTATGTGTTTGTACAGGTATGAAAGATAGACACACTGTGGACTGGAGGACCTATTATCTGGGCTCTTTTCTTCTTTTCTTGAGGGGGAGAGGGGGATGTATAACAGCTAACTCGGTTTGCAAAATTAACAAAAACACATGACCTCCGTACGGGAATCATGACATCGCTCTCGCTCCTAATTTTAAAAAAATCACTCGGCACCGATGTTTTCCACACCAATGATACTTTCTATTGTACACTTAAACCTGCAGAAGTGTGAGCTTTAGCCCGGTTCGTCTGGGATCTCATCATCCATTGGGACGTTTGCTCCTTTCAGCACACGGGGGCACAGTTGAGTCTCGTCAGGCTTCTTTTTCTTCTTTCATTTTATTTTCCGCTGTCAAACCAGCCAGTCACTTGTATGTACTTGTACTCACTGTATGTTTAAGGAGACGTCTACAGATAGACTCTGATCTCCAGTCAGTTCCGTTAATCCCGTTCCTGTGATCCACATCAAACTGTATTTTTCTGAACTGTTGGTTGAAAGCAGGTGGATCTTGAAATGAATTGACCTCAAGTATAATGGGGGGAAAATGGCAAAACTTGCAGTGTTAAGATTTGTTTGAATTATTGAGTACTCTTTGTGTCCATATACTACATTCAAGTTGTGACCTTTCAGTCTTTTTAAGGGGCTCAGATACTGATATATATAGATATATACATACTTGTGGCTTTTCAGAGAAGTGACTTCCTTTCTCTTCATTGTTTTTTTGTTTTTTTCCTTTTACAATTGTAGCACATTCCAGTGTATACTCATTGTCCGAAAGGCCTTATGAATACAACTGAAATACCACAACACACAAGTCCTGGGGTGCTATGCACCAGCGCTTCTTGGGAGAGCAGAAAAAAAGTTTATTTTGTGTTTTGTAACAGTGTTTTTCTTTTGTTTTAATTAAGTATTTTCATAGTAGCCTAGAGCTCCTCAGTCTTGGAATACATATCACTGATCTTGCCATGAAAAAGTGCAGTTTTGTCTGCTGGAAGAGGATTAGCAGTCGTACGTGACATGTGACCGGCCCTGTGTTGAAGGGTTTGCAGTGTGGGGTCACTGACATGGGCAGCACTCATGATCTGAAAAGTGTCTCGAACAAAAACCTATTGAGAGTAACTTCTAGTGTCAGGGTGTGTTCACACCAAACGCAAAGCAAATGTTCTCCTGAACGCAAGGAAGTGAGAAGAGGCGGGATTGGCGCCGGGATGGGAATGACGCAAAAAAGAAAGTAGAAATTTGTGTGATGCTGCGTCGCAAAAGCCTATCAGACTTGTGATTCTCCAAAGCACTGATCGCGCCAGACTCCATTCACAAAACAAGCATTTTAAAAGGTGTTTGTCAGATCTGTCCGCAAGATGTCAAGCAAAGCATGAATTTAGACTTTTTACAGATCTGCATCATGATGTAGTCTATTCAGTATACTTTTCATCCATTTATTGCAATTAAGTCACAACAAAATTGGTTTATTTTGGCTTCATACTGCTGTTGCGGCAGTCTTCCAGACACAATTCCTGGAGAAGGCGGTGAAATTGCCTGAGCCCTATGTACCTCCAAATGATGATATGAACACAGACGCAACAACATTTTGGTTTTTTGACTTATCTGGGACCTCCACAACTGGTACAAAGCAGCAGTAGGGGTTATTTCAACCATAGTTGATAGACAAAAAGAACATTGTTGGTATATACACCAACACATCTTGCGTGAGTAAGTGAATAAACATGAAATGATGCCAATATCAGCGGTCAAACCTGTGTGAGCAACATGAGTTGAAAATTGGCTCCATGTTTGCTTCTGTCCAGCACCTTTAGGCATTACAGCAGGACAAACTCTTTTCGAAGTGTAACTGCCATTTCAGACAAAAGGTTTTTCCCCCCAGATCTAGAATATTTTTGTTTTTAAATGTTTCTGTCTGAGGAGTACAGAGCAGTTCTGGCTAACCAAGAGAACCAACTTTCATTTAAGATTTGTTGTTTGTACCTCTCACTTCAGTTGTAGTTATAACAAATGTAACACATTGTCTTGTTTTGTTCCCATCTAACCCTTTTTTTCCCCTTTTCTTTTTACATCTGTTGGACTCGAGTGCATAAAAAAAAATGAAGCAGAAAATCAGAGCTTCCTTGTGTAGCTCTGGGCTCTCACTGTATGTCGACGACTTGACAGTGTTTATAAGAAATGACTAATCTTTCACCATGAATATCCATACTGAACAGTTCTGGGATTTTTTTTTTTTTTTACACTACTGTGTAATGTTAGTGTGGGAGAGATAAAGGTTTCTGTGAGCACGCTCTCCTGAAACGACATACACACTCACAAACTCACATGCGCGCACTATACCCTCGAGTAATTGAAAGCAGGTTTTGCTAACAGGTAATATTGTACTCTGAGTATTTATCGCTCTGCAATAGAATGTAGCATCAGTGATTTACGCTGTGTGGAAAAAAAACTGCAGTGAGGTTAAATACGACACCATCTCTCCCATGACAGATCTTGTCCAGGCGACTGGCCGGCAGGCCGCCTCAGTTTGGACAAACTACCCAATGACTCTCTATCTGCCACTTTTGTTTACAAAGGAACTGTCATTGTAAATGGAAAAATATATTATTTGTATTTAAAATCATTTCAATAAAAACTTTTAAATGAGATGGTGTCATTATTTTCCCCATTCGCTGTAGGTAGGTAGCACGTTAAACCCCAGAGAGGATTTCTGTCATCGTCTTTTTTTTTTTTTCCTCATTGAATTTGAAACTACAATGGGCCCCTGGGCATAAACATGCAAAAAGCCCCACCACCTCTCCATACCATTTTTTGCCCTTTTTGTAGTTGTTTTGCATTTGTTTATAGTTGCTTTGTGGCGCTTTTTTTCTCTTCCAGTTTCCATCTCTTTGTAGTCTTTCTTGGGGGGTGGACTCGTTATTTTTAATTCTTTGTGGTCATTTCAGTCTGTTCCTGGATATTCACCTCTTTTATGGCATTTTGTAGGTGAAGTCCAGGGGGTCCTTTTACACTTGAAGCCCAATAGGCCCATTCAGTGATCCATCCATGAGTCCTGCATAATTATCCAGTCCGCCTGTCTTGTAGAGGGACCCTGTAAAACTCGGGTATTATCATATCAATTATTCTAATTCATTGTAATCATGTGGTGTAGCTATACTCCTGAGGGGGATAAGTAGAAACCCAACAGAAATGGCCTTGCTGACCTTTTCATGTTGAGGAAATTCACAGTCACTAGGGTAAGTTTTGCAAATTGGGGGACAGTTTCTCAAGTGAACATCATGATTAGGCTAATATCATTCTTAGATAATTTAAAAAGAGAGCGTGTACTCTGTAATTTTATGTAGATGGAAACGGCTCATATCGTCACACTTAAAATAATCGCCTATTTTTTGTCAAAATAGTTTTTTTTTGCCTAAATCATCTCCTCATGACGCCGGGCCACCTATGGTAAAATCACCTACATCCTCAGTTGATCAGATCATGTGATTTTACCCCTTTAAGATAATGGCCTAAGTCAAGTGTGTGACTTAAGATGATTTATTATGCCTAAGTCAAAATAAAATGTGACTTAGGCAATTTTTTGAACATGCCTTTGTGACTCAAGCAAGATATGGTAACACTTTATTTTGAAGGTGTCTACATAAGAGTGACATGATCGTGTCAAACATGACATGGGATGTGTCATGAACATTAATGACACTTTGAAGTAACATTAATGCTCATGAATCATGATACTTGTCATGTCATGTTTCTGACCGGCTTGTGTGACTCTTATGTAGACACCTTCAAAATAAAGTGTTATCATATCTTGCTTAAGTCACAAAGGCATGTTCAAAAAAATGCCTAAGTCATTTATTTCTCTTAAGTTACATAGGCTAATTTACACACAGTGTTATTACTATGCCAATAGCCATCCTTTGTTACATCCTTTTTGAGTGAAATGATCAATAAATGTCATATGTTACACTTTTGGTGAAGTTTTTTGTGTTTCCTGCAAAACTTGAAAAAATTAGTTAGGCGATCATTTTAACAGGGTGACGATATGAAAGCAGTTCGCATATCTGTAATACAGCTATAGGCCTATAACAAAATATATTGATTGTGAAACAAAATAAACGTAGCCTAATTTTAAAACATTTTTGGGCTCAACCTAGGCTATCTGTCACGGAGTGTTTTGGGGTTATCAAAAGGGGGCTGAACCTCTTCAGTTTGAGTGCTTCTTTTTTATTTTTTTTATTTACGGTGCTGTCTCTCCCTCTGCAGGTAAATGAGATACAGCTTTAAAGCCAGATAGGGAAATCATCATCACCCCGTTAACGATACAGTCACACGTTTCCCCTTTCAACTTGCACCCTTGAGGACGTTAGAACTCCTGCTGAAACCTCCGGACAGCGTTGGGAAGGTCAAACTGCGGCTTTGCTTCCCGCCCGCGGTCTCCACACCTCCAGTCCGCGGTGCTCGCTCGCGTCCCTGCCGCAGCTGCAGGGGTGGAACCCGGACTGACCCAAGCCGAAGGTTCGCTGGTGTTTCCGCCGCTTCTGCTGCTCCACGCTCCGGCTCAGCGTCTGGACCATGGTCGGTCCGCAGTCAGCCTGCTGAGGGGGAATGGATTCCCGCCGTTAAATCGGCCCCATCGAGATAGGTAAAGATGAAATACTCTTATCACAAAAACGAACTTAACCCATAAGAAGCCAGACCTATTTATCCTTGAAGGAAAGGTATGGGGGCTATACCACAGACCAAGTGGACCACATAGAACACATTTATGATGTTTTGTTTTTTAATTCTACTCCTAAATGTCAAAGATCTGTGATGTGACATATACGTAACATTGGGCATTTATGGTATTTATGTTTATGATATTTCTTATTTTTTTTAATTTTTGCCTTTTTCTGTGCATCTCTAAAACATTTATCAATATTATTTTTCCGATTCAGAGTCTTTAAGTAACAAAATAATAAGTCAAGTATATTTTATAATAAATAAAAACAAATAACCATCTCTATGGCATATATCAAAATTGTGACTTTAATTTGTTCAGGAAATATGATCAGAACAAGTTAAATGCAATACAGGACACCCTATTAACGGACTGGAATTGTTAAATGGGTTGAAACTTAGCCTTGGAACAAAAAATAAGCTTTTTGAAATTGCTACTTTTTCACATTTCTGTTTCCAGTCACAGGCACATTTTGGAGAAGTCACTTCTTGTCACAGTCACATGACCACCACACCAGGGTGTTGAGTATAGTCGCTTAGGGATTTAATGAGTTAAGGTGAAGCATGAAGCTGAATATGGGAGATTATAGAAGATTTAAAGTGTTTGTAACACGGGTGTCACCATGGGTTCTTATGGGTTAAAGGCATCTACCCTAACATTTTGTAAGATGACTGCACATAGAACAAGTCAATGTAAAATCCTTATCAGTAAGCTATAGGCTTTAACCTGCAACAAGGTCACTAAAAACTCACTACACTACCTATAGAAGTCTGTACAGGTAATTATATAGACGCCACATGCTGCCTGCTAATGTCATATGTCAATAGTTTACCTATTAAAGGACTTATTATAGGGGAGACCGGGGCTGGGTGGCACACTTTTCACTCTCTGCCGTATTTCACTGGCAATATTTATTTTAGAATATTCTAACCAGCTGCGAATGAAAGGTTAAATTCTAAGCAATTATATATTTGGTTAACTAGTTCATTTGCGATTATAGTCGTGCATTTGTGCCAACCAGCTCATCACAAAAGTTAAAATGCAACTGTCAAAATAAATGAAGCGACCCAATAGAAACAATTTGGACATTTAATTCAATATTACAAACATTGTTTTTCACCTTTAAAATAGTTATTAATCCCTCAAAATACCACAACACAATATACATTAATAGTTTCATTAATAGTAAGCAACCAATTGCAAAATTAGTGTGTCAACCACACATTTGACCCAGCTTTGTGGTACATTTATGTAGCCTTTAAAAAAAATGTAACTGTCTATTAAAAGCAGTAATTTGTACTATCTCTGTCTCAACACGGTTTTACAATATGTTTGGTCCACTGACCACTTTTTTTAATATCCAATACTTTACAACTAAAATATTACCTTCACCCAAAAAAGTTAGTGCCTTCCAGATGTTTTAACATATACAAATTTTTGTTTCTTCAAAGGACCAGAAAATAGCTGTGTGCACCAACCCTGCTCTGCTAACATCCACTTTCCATTAGAAATGATCAACATCATAAAATACTAAACTCATCTTTGATTTCACATGTACACTGAAAGTCCATATGTATTGATTATTGTCATGGTAGAGCATTAAGTAGGATTCATAACAAAAGCAGCATTGATAAATCCTCATTTTCCTAGAGTACGTTATGTGCATGTGTGTTTGCTGACAGTTAAACGTTGACCTTTCAAACCAGAAAACCACAAAATTAGCTTGAATCCACAGTGCAATAGTGCAGTGGTGGTAACGTGTGTGTGTGTGTGTATGTGTGTGTGTGTGTGTGTGTGTAAAAATGCAAATAATAAAGAAAACAGCAGCAGCTACCCCTGTTCTCTATCTCAGCTGGAACATCTAGATCTTTTAGGGTTTTTTTTTTTTGTTTAAAGCAGGTGTGAATATAAAACATGCCAACTGAAAATAAAAGTTTCATAAACGATCATTTGCAGAAGGACTGCGTTTCCACACAAAGAAATAGCCCATACAGACAGCATGCAAACATCATGCACACCTTTTCAAAATAAAACCAAGGCCTGAGATCAAAGTTACATCATGGACAAAGTTTGTAATTCATCATTTTTGCGAACAACTCCTCTGCTCTTTTTCTTTTTACTTATTTTTTGAAAAGCACTTTTAAAAAGACAAGAATTGCAGAGTAGACGGCAGTTATGGAACGGCCACAGGGACATTCAACAGTTTGTTTTGAGCCTCGTCCCCCTCTTCAAGCTGCTGTTTGAGAAAGCTTTTTAATAAAGAAAAGATGGTCAGAGATGTTACAGGGTGGCACATTACCGGTCCTCATGCAGTGACAGTATAAACTAAGTGAAGAGGCTTTCACACTAACACACAGCCATAGCGCTATGCAGATGAAGGTCAGTGTTCATAATGAAAAAGAAAACACTCATAAACAGCGTGACTGAAAGCAGAAGGTTTTCTGACAGGTTTTGTGCCCAAAATTCAATTTTTGAGCCCTGAACAAGGAGAAAATCATTCTTTCATTCTGGCTGACAGGAGGTGACATTTTGCCCACAGTATATCAAGTCTATGATTACTTGATTAAAAGTCAATTGACAACAAATTAGCCTGCAGTCATTTTGATAATTAATCACCAAAAGAATGGCCCACAGCCTCTGATTAAAAATGAAAAATCTTTGTGTTTTGAATGAATCATCAGACAAATACATGTTGTCCTAAGCCCTGAATCAGCAAGGAAATAATTATAAAATACTTATTAATTACATAACTGTACATTGTGATCACACCAGAAAAAAGAGCCATGTGCAAGTATCTCATATGCCAGATCTGGATGTGCACTCGTAACATATGTATTATATAATTAGTGTCACCAGTAAATTAGAGTTTCAATGATTAGTTGACTAATCAATTAGTAGATCTACAGAAAAATAATTCCAACTGTTTGATAATCGATTAATCGTTTAAGTAATTTTTCATGAAAAACAGAAGAAAATCCCCCTTATGAAAAGTTCCTGCTTTTCTCTGTTTTATATCATGATAAACTTTTGGGGTTTTGAACGTACAAAAAAGACATTTAAAGACATCACTTTGGACTTTGAGGGACTGGAATGGACATTTTTCACAATTTTAATCCAGAAAAAAATTATATATAATAATAATAATAATAAGCAATAATTTAATTGTAGCCCTACTGATTGATCAGGAAAATGTATGGCAGGGTAACCAACAAAGAAAAGAATAATTATTTATTGCATAACTGTACACTGTGATCATACCATTCTGAAGGAGCTCTTAGATATTAGATATTAGATATAATATATAATTACTGTCACCAGAAATCCAATCAGTTAAATCTATTATATATAAATCTAATGTAATAGTCATTGGCTTTTCTCAACTATGGATAAAATATACATAACACTGTTGAAAGCCAGCTCAGTCTCCAGAGGAACGACTTTGGCATTTTTCAAAAAATATCTGCACACTTCTCCCTGAGAAATATTTACGTAAGTATTATTATTTAGGTCATTCTAGGAAAGCCATTAGACTGAGTTTCCCTCAATCCACTCAGGCATTTTCTCCATCACTGCCTGTGTCTTCCACAGCTTATGGGAATGAACAGCAGTTGTGTGTGTGTGTGTGTGTGTGTGTGTGTGTATTCACTCATGTCTGATTTTGTTAAAGAAATCTCTGGAGCAGCTACACTCCTGGCGGGGCTCCAAGCCACAAGTGTTTTGGTAGAGTGGCAAGATAAAGTAGTTTTCTGCTCTCATGGGACTCAGAGCCTTTAGATAGAAACAGAAGCATTCCTCCGTGTGTGTGTGTGTGTGTGTGTGTGTGTGTGTGTGTGTGTGTATGTGTATATGTGTGTGTGCTGGCTGGGTTGCACTCTGTTTCGTCAAATCTAAGTTTTTTTCTCGGTTATTTCACGGTGCTGCAGATAAAGGCTATGTATATGTGTGTGTGTGTGTGTGTGTGTGTGTGTGAGGAACCATCTTCTTTCATGTTTTTCAGGATGTCTGTTTGATGTTTCGGATTTTTTTGGGTAAATATGAAAAATTGGGGTTTCTCCTTTGATTTTGATTCATTTACACTTTAACAGATACAAGGACCATCCAGTGGACGGGGGATTTTCTTGTTGTTGAAGTTTTATTAATTTGGTAAAGGTAGCCTGCTGCTGAACTATTTGGTCCTTTTCCTTTACCAGTTTTCAAGAACTCATCTTAATTTCTGTATCTTCTCATTCTGTCCTTTGTTTAAGTTGCCCTCTGGTGCCACTATTAGATTGAGATTATTGTTTGTTAGTGAAATATCTCAACAACTGTTGGATGTCCAGATGTTCATGGTTCCCAGCGGATGAATCCTAAAAATGTTGGCGGTAAGACTTTTGTTAATGACCATATACCTGCATATGAGTTGTACTTTGTTCACAGCTTATTAGCTTATGTTGACAATGGATATATTATGAGAACTGGATCTGTAAATGGAGCCCATTCAGTCCAATGAGAGTTGCCTGCCTAGCGCATACGGCAAAATAGTTTCTTAGGGTGCTTTCACAACCCAAGTCTGCTTGCTTAGTCCGAATCAGAGTGAAATTGATCCTTTTGGGGGTTTTTTGTATTTAGTCTGTTTTTTAGTCTCTCATAGTAAATAAAAATAAGCGGAACAAATTAAAATAAGATTTGCAGAGGGGCATGCACGAAGGCGGAGGGCTGGAAATATACTCGCAGTATTATTTCTTATTGGTTGAAAAGTTGGCAATGGAAAATTTTAACAGGGAAATAAACAAAGCAACATGGAGCCGAACGCACCCAGATGATTCTACTGTTAAATGGAGTGCATTTATATAGCACCAAAGCGCTTTTAAAAAAAAATCCAAAGTGCTTTACACTACACACTACGCTCATTCACCCATTCACCCACATTCATACTGGTGGCCGAGGCTACCAGGGCACACTGGTGCCACCTGCCACCATTGGGAATTCATTCAAACACAGATGAACTCTGCATCGGAGCAATTTGGGGTTCAGTATCTTGCTCAAGGATACTTCGACATGTAGGCTTCCTTGGTCAGGGATCAAACCACCAACCTTCCGATCAGTAGGCGACCGTCCCTGGCCGTAATCCTGCTCTGATGTCCCTACCAAACGACGGCCGAGATGTCAAGTAAGCATCGGACTTAAGCAGAAGTCCAAACCAGTCCTCTCCCAGTCACGCTGCATCTGTCGCTCTGTGTTTTGGTTAATTTCCTGTTATTGGGTCAGAGTGGGTTCACAGTGCAATTAAACCTCACTCGAGTTCATTTGAACCATAGACTGTATATAAATAATGGACATAGTCACCTTGACTTCAGCCATTAGTTTGTGGACTGCCCGTTGGACACATCGAGTTCAGCGTTGTTTGTTTATTTGTTTCAGCGTCGCATTGTTCTGTAGCCACACCCCAAATCATACCATTCTTTATCTTCTATTTTCTTCTAAATGGGGCCATTATTTGAACTAATAACATCAAATTGTCTTGAAGAAGATTTTTTACTAGCGATTGAGACTATATTGTTGTCCTAAAAAAAATTCTGAAGTAGTAAATTAAGTGAGAAGTTTTCTCATTTTGCACTGAAATTAATGGACAGAATTTTTTTTTTTGCAGCCAAACTTAGCGCCCCCCGCTGGAATTTTTGGTAGAATGCAGCTTAAGGCACTTCCTGGTTCGCCTCCCTGCTCAAGTTGCCGCCTGATTTGAACCGGTTATTTTGGTGCGCACCAGAGTATAATTTGAGTGTAAAAAAAATCAGTTTGTTACAAACGAACTGTAACAAGGTTTGCTTTTTTTTTAACCGCACTGGAGTTCAATAGAAACATACAAGACTTTGGGTTGTGGAAGCGCCCTTGAACAAGTTACCACTCAATCAGACTTTACATTGTGAAGACATTCGCGGGTTTAAATTTCTCGGCTTGAAGAAAGTTTTACAAATATAGTTTTGGATTGAAAAATGGATTATGGATCACAATTAAAAGAGTCATTATTGGTCTGTAAACTGTTTTACAGGTGTTGTACAGAATACTGTACTGTGGCAAAATTTAATGGGTTATCCTGAGCCCATGCTGCACACTTCTACCAAGTATTATGAAAGTCAGGCCAGCACATTTTCCGTAATCATGCTGTCATACAAACATAACTGAAGTCGTAACTTCATTACCGTCCTTAAATACGCCAAAAACTGGTCAAATATTTTTATTGATGCACTAATGTTCTTATGTTATAATTAAAGACGTCTATACTCTTATCGCTCTCTTCCCCTATATATGTTTATTTAGGTAACTTCATAATATCTTGTTACATGTTTCAACTGTCAAAAAAGAAATCAAAGAAATCCAATGAATATCAAACCAGTGATATTTTAATACCACTTCCATCCCTGTCAAACTGTATTTGCTGATAATCCACACATATATAGATATAAGAATACTTTGTTCGATAGTTCTAACCTCCAAATAAACTACAAATTGTACACATTGTTTGCCCTCACTGTGATGGTGGTAAGTAAAGCTCTGGGTGTCTTCCTCACAGTAATTACTGCAGGACTAACAAGCACCAAACAGAAAATCAGATCTGCTTGCAGAGCAGTGTAATGGGTGATAAAGCCTTAAGCAGTTTCACAGCTTCCCTCTTTCCCCTCTTCACCTGCCTTTGTTCCATCCAATCCAGAGGAGACTGAGAGCTTAGTTAGTTAATCAGTAAATCCAGCACCCGCGAGGCCAAATTGCATTCACTTTACAGCACAATAGACACATTGTCCCCAATACTTTTATCATTAACAGAGCCATATTCTCCCATTAGCCACCAGTTTATTTCTTTGACCCCTGGACACACACTGGTATAATTACACTACCAACTCCCTAGCTTCCTTTTTCTCTGTTAATGCTCTTTCCACTATCCTTGTCTTTTCCTTTCCACCCTCATCTTTTCTTCAGTTGGCCTGCTGTTTGCTGAATCCACATTCGTTTTTGTCTGAGGATTGAAAGGTCTGAAATTAATTTGTCGAGGACACGATTCATGTTGAGAAATGGAATATTGGAGCACTTCATCAGCGAAGTGTGATTAGTAGAATTCAGATTTATTAAAAAAATGAACTGTGAATACATTTGACAGCAGGCGTATGTACCTGTCCATTTGATGATACATATTATTGTTGTTACGGGTCCCCAACGTGGAACCTCGTGACAAATACAGTTGTCTGTGAAAACAGACAGAGTTGAAAAGCAATGAGGACACGGAGTGGTTCATGTGCTGTCCAAGTTGCATCTGGAGCGTGGGCGGAAGTCCACACCTAAGACCACCCGACTGGCAACAGTTCCAACCTCAAAGGTTCCACTTACTAACCTTCCCCTTTACTCCACAATATATGAAAAATAAAATGTATATAACAACTAAACACGAGTAATCACCTTCAATCCGTAAAATTTACAGAAGGATTCATTTCCTTCTTTTCTATAAATTTAAATTCAAATTAATGTGGTGACACATTCTTGGGTTGACTACATTGTTCTTGAGTCTTTTCTCTCTGTTTCTCCAGTGTGATGTATCTCTCCTCCCCCTGGCGGGCTGCGAGGCCATGAGACTGCGAGGCGGGCGGGAATTCAACCCTGACTCCTACCTGGAACTGGCCCCTCCTCCTCCTCTCCCTGTCGCCTGGATTCCTGGCGTCCTCAGAAAGGGCGTGCGCCTCCGTCTGCGTTTGGATCGCAGAGATGACCGCGGGCGGGGCTGCTGGCAACTGGTTGACTTGGAGGCGGAGTCAGAGCCGGTTGGGCGGAGGCTGAGGAGCCAGACCCCCGACACCTGCGCTCAAAGTAAGAGTTTATTCTTAAAAAGTGATTCTCAGCACTTTATTTTGAAGGGATGATTGATTGTTTTGTTTAACCTCACTGGTGGAAGAAGTATGCCACTGTAGGTCCTGCTACATGCTTGGAAATTCTTTCTAAGGGCCAGCAGGGGGCGACCTTTCCAGCTTTGCCCTTTCATTAAAATATGGTCACTTGTCACTGGTAGAGCACATTCCACTGAGGCTGAGTTCTTGCAGCAGACCTGGTTTCAGATCCGTCCTAAAGTCCCTTTGCTGCATGACTTCCCTTCTCTCTCGCCCATCCTTTCTCTCTTCAGCTGTGTTTGAAGGATACTACTTCATTGACACCCGCCAAAGGACTGTTCAGATGTCAAGGATCCTCAGAATTCTTCTCCTTTAAATTTTATGGCGGGTGGAAAACCATCGTATAGGTGCATTACTGCCACCTACTAGACTGGAGTGTGGAGCACTAGATTAGCCTTTGTGCACAATGCTCTCCTGGGAGTTTAAACATGACGTTAGACGAATTATAAAGTATTTCTTCCTCCATTTCAACTAAAATGTTGAAAAGAACTCATGCCAAAACCACACCCATGCCGTGCACTGGTTTTGAAATTGAAGCACTGAACTGAACATAGAACCCGTCCAATTACATGATGACGCACACCTGCACACTCACAAGCCTGTTCCATTTATGTGTTACACCACTGATTGGAAGGAGTCTTGCCTTGCCTCTGCAAGGCACACAAGGACCTGTCCTATCAAGGAAGCATCCTTGACTCTGGGAAACAACAGCTGTCACTATATACTATATATCTATATATGCTTTTATAGTCTATGAGAGCAACACTCAAGAAGTCATTTTCAAATGTGTGCATTTTATTTTGACATGTATGTGTTTTTGTGTGTGTGTGTGTGTGTGTGTGTGTGAGAGAGAGAGAGAGAGAAAGAGAGAGAAGAGGGTATTAAAATATTCCTGGATGTGATTTATTAAATTCTCTCATTTTTCCACCCTCTGACCTGCAGCTGATGAAAAGAGCAATACTCTCCACCTTCTCTTTCTTTTGGAGTGTGTTGCGTTATGAAGCAGCTCATTGCAGATAAGGAGGGGCAGCGTGTGTGTGTGTGTGTGTTTGTGTGTGTGTTCATGTGTGTGTGAGCGTGCCTTATTTAATACACTCATTGTTGTTTATGCGTTTATTTATTCCCACCTTATCACATGATTCTGGTGCAGGATCCGATTTCACTGTCTGTTACCATGGCGACGCCCTGCCTGAGCTGTAAATAAATTCAGGGGGTTTGTTACATTGATTAGAAAACACACACACACACACACACACACACACACACACACACACACACACTGTAATGTATTCTCGACCACCAGGCGAGGCTATATAGTTTCTAGTTAAAATGCAGTTATTTTATGCATGCATTCTGGTGTGTGTGCCAGTGTTTGTTTATGTGTTTATGTTTGGTTATGTGTGTAGGTGTGCAGTTTAGTGTTGCATTAGCATAATTCACTTCATTGCAGTTTCCCCTCTACATAAGTGAAAACAGATACAAATCTCCATCCCCTGAAGCTGCTGATTAAGTTATGCTAATCATTACCGATCATTGCTGCATTACTGTGGCCATAACAGCGAGCTCCAACAGCTTTCAAATGCCTTCCTCGAGCATTCAGCTTCCAAAAAGGAGACAATATCCCTTTGTCGGGAGATGAAATTGGGCGTAGGGGTTCACTGATCTCTTAATTGCTTAATTAGCCATAAACAAATGAGGCTGCGCTCCCAAATGTATTGTGTTAGGGTGCAGTGGTGCGAATCTTCCCCCTCGCCAGCCAAAACAAAAAAAAAGGAGAAAAAAAAGGTGCTGCTGCCTCATATTGTCAGCCAGTGTTAATGGGCTTCCCCCCCTCATATCCAATTCTTTGTAAGTAAAAGATGATTATCTGTTCTCTCTCAGTCTGTCCCTGTCTGTAATGTGATGCGCTGTAATGGGACAGGACTGATTGAGGAGGGACATCAGGATTAATCTCACTGTGTAATTACTTTTATGATTTATGGGCCTCTTCGTTCACACACACCTACTATCATGGTCACGGTGTGCAAGCACTCAATATAGCCTTTTTTTAAATGATTATTTTATTATTTTTTATTTATATTTATTTTCTATTTTCCTTTTCCATTTATTTTTTATTGCATTTTTTTTATTGATGGAAGCAAGACAAGTAAAACATTTCATACATTTGCATATTACCATATTTTTCTTCGGCTGTAACTACACCACAGCTCAACAGGAGTTGAAAATAGAGTAAATTAAAGAAAAAGAAAAAGAAAAGGAGGAAAAAAGGAAAAAAGAAATACCAAAAGAAAGAAAACAAAGAGAAAAAAGGAAAAAAAAGATATTGATATTTACTGATATTTAAACATAAACTGACAGGTTACAGTATATATAATAGATCAACTTAGAAAGGATAGTTTGCATTTTTACACATTTTAAGAATGCACAGTGAATCAATTTCATATTAAAATCACACATGTGAACCATTTTGTTTTTATTTAATTAATTCATTTTATTCGTTAATTATTTATTATTTTTTTATTTGTATAATTTATATTATTATAATTTATTTATTTATTACATTTCCACTTTTTAATTGCATTTGTCTTCTGCATTTTTTATTGATTGTAGTTAAATTTCAGATTTGCTTGTAAAAAATAGAGGATACAAAAAAGAAAGGGGAAAAGAAACAGATACCAAAACCAAAGCCAAACAACAATATAAGAGTAAAAAAGAGAAGAGAAAAAAATACGTTATTTTTGTTAAACGTAAACTGACAGTTTAACACATTAAATTAGGAAGGACAGTTCATGATTACACATGGTAAAACTGCACTGTTTCTATCAAAATCACAACATGAAGCAGTGCAGCATCCAAATATTATATTTATTATTATCACCTTCAATGCTAACCTTGCTGTTATTTTTCCCTTTATTTTATTATCATGTTTGGTCTTCAAGTAATGAAATACTGCAATTCATCAGGCCTGTCACTTCCAGTGTTTAAACAGCTTGTGAGCAACCGCTTTACAGCCGACTCCTGACAAATCTCTTTACACGCTGGCAGCGGCTCTGCGTGCGAGCGAGGGCACGCCGCCGTTTGATCCTCCCTGTGAGAGGTTAACCTGATTTTGATTGAGTGTTAAAACCCACCAGTGTGGCGTCTTTGACCGCGAAACGGGAACCAGGCGTAGCGTAACTAATCGATATGCGGCGGTGTTGACTTGTACTCAACACTTGCAGACTATAAGAGTAAATAAACCCTCTGGAGCCTGCTTTCTCTTTTAATACCTGCACCTCAGTGGGTAAAACACACTCAACCTTGCCTTTGGCTGGTCTTTTTTCCCTTTCTATGTGTACATTTTTTTTTATTATAGATAAAAACAAAAGCAGCATTCATGAGCTGACACAAAGACAGACGTCTATAAATAAAAGGAAGGCTGTGAGCTTTGACAGCAATATCTTTTATCACAAACAAAAGCAGCAGAGTAATCCTGAAGGGTTTCTGCCTGGAGCTTTTTGATGTTTACAGAGAAATTGATCTCCTCACCTGCAAGCCAGACTCCTTAGGAAAAGTTCAAGCATTTAAGAGCGATTAAAAGATTGAATTTAGCAGGATTTTAGCAGTTTTTTTTTGGACGTGAGAGCATGCGTCCTGTGCAGGAATACTTCTGAAATAATTTGAGGACAGATTACAGTTTGTAACCTGAACGCTCACAGCACAAAACACTGCACAGCGTGAATCCCTTGTCACCCGCTCTAAGCTTTTTTTGAAGACAGAAAAGAAAAACCCTGAGCTGCAGCAACTGTAATTACATTACAGTCCCCCACACATACACACACAGACATCGTTTTGAGCTCAGCACGTCTGCCGGCTGCCGCGGGATGTTAGAGGCGTGTTGCTATGACGACTGAAAGGGGACACAGAGGATGGGGGTTAGGGTAGAAGGGAAGGGGAGGAGGGGGTTGTTGGAGATTGAGGAAGAGAGAGAGAGAGAGAGACGCACACAGAGTTGCCGGCGTCTTGACAGTGTGGAGCAGCAGAGAACAGTCGAGGCTCCATCAGGGGGATTATTGAGAAACCTGCTGCTGGAGCGGAGCATCACACAGACAGTGATTACCAGACGGCTGTGTGCATGGTAGGCAATGATCATTTTCTGCTGAAATAGAAGATTTTTCTATGTGATTTGGTCTGAGAGGCATCATGCATATTCCCATGCTTTTTTGTGTTTTTTATTTTATTTTGCAATGAAAAAAATACTTTGTCATCACAATTTCTCTGCACTGAAATAAAGCCAGAAGTGTGTGATATCAGTAAGCTGATTAGCAGCATGTGTAAAAGGCGCAATCAGCAGAGATTGAAAGGCCATTTCAGGTAAATGCTTGCATGAATGAAATGAGGGATGTATTGTGAAAGTCATTGCCATGTGGATGAATGGTACCAAGATAAACACTTGAATCCACTGCTGTGTTTATGTATGTGTGTGTGTGTGTGTGTGTGTGTGTGTGTGTGTGTGTGTGTGTGTGATTGTACACTTGATTGATTGTTTGATCATGTGGGTGTTGTGGAGTATATGTGCTTTCACTTCCTGTGTGTGTGCGTGCGTGTGCGTGGCTTTGTCTCTCTGTGCAGTAATGATATTTATTGCAATCTTTGCAGCTGAAGAGGGGGAGGGGTGTGATGGAGTACAAAGCTTTATGTGGCTTTGTTTCTACTATTTCCTATAGTTTCTGTCTGTGTGTGTATGTGTGTGTGTGAGGAGGTATTCTCACATGTTCAGTGTACAAGTTTCCGCTGCAGTTCAGAGCCAAGGCAGTGTTGCGTGCAGTTTAACGCTGCCACTTCCTGTTGCTTTGAAAATTGTATCTAATGATCTCCCCGTTTCTCTCAGGTCTGATGAGTACCTTGTCTGCCGGCTCAGAGATGCAGACTCCCGCTCTCGGCCCACAGTTCATGGCGGGGCCTCAGGGTAAGGTCCCTGGGAGGAAGAGAGGCCGGCCTCCTATTCGTAAGCTGGAGTTCCAGAGTCACTACGTAGAGCCTCTGTCACCTCTCAAGGTCCCGAAGAAGAGAGGCAGGAAGCCGGGCTTTAAGGTCAGTCAGTCGTCTTTTTATTTATTAATAACTCTGAACGTCAGTGGGATAATTTAGCACTATCCTGTTAAGTTTTCTTGCAAACAAATTTGATGTTCAAATTCAAATTTCTTCTTACAACATTGTGTTTCATTGTGGCTGAACAAAGCATTTCCTTCCTCATTAGCTGTCTGCAAACAGAAATTAACTTGCAGTGTTTACATGGACATTTATATAGCTAGCTGTCCTCTTCTTCTGTGGTTTTAGCTGGTGCTGCTAGCACGTTACCACTGCCAACTGTCGTTAAGTAAATGCACATGTTAATAGAACAGGAAATCCAAATAAATCAGGGACCATAGATGGATAAAGAGTAGTAGTTTGACGTAGTTTGACTTCTGTGCATAAAAAATACCCAGATCTTCTGCTGCTCCTCTGCATCTATTGGGCCCATATGGCTTGCTCACTAAAGACTAAGGCTGGCTACGTCCGGTTTAGCACTCTGCTAAATTTAATGTGAATAAAGTGATTTAATCTTACAGCTCCAAGTGTTATCGGACCTAATGAATCAAATTCAAGACAGTGAAATTAGTTATTTTGCAGGGTTTGTGACGTTAAAAAATAATAATAATTTGGGGCCTCTGGGTCTTTCTTGGCCCAATGGCATCACATGATGGACCTGTCAAATCTAAATCAAAACTCAGAGCTTTTCCTGCGGGCTTGTCAGAAACCCATTCATCAAGCATTGCTCCATACTGCCACTAGTGGTCATAAACTCAGCTAGGTTCCTTTAATTGTTGCCATATATATTATATATTTTAAAATGACTTTTGTCATTAGTATTGGTCTTAATATTGGCCTGGGTATCCTTAATAGTAGTAGCAGCAAAATTCCTGTAAATGTTTTTGCTGCCAATCTTGTCAAACTAGCTAAATGTAAGCTAAGCTAAGATTAGCCAGTTAGCTGGAAGTTAGCTATGCAGCATGGATCTGGTGTTGGTTTCTTTGTAGGTGATAAAGTAATTTTCAAGCAGCAAGCTAGTTAGTATCATGGATCAACATGATAATACATGAATGTTATATCAACATGCTGCAGCCAATTCTGGATCACTGATTGGATCAGTGCCCAGGATGCTTGCAGTTAATGGCCATGGAACAAGGATTTTCCCCCAAACTTGGCTTAGTACCTTTAAATGGAAGGATTTTTCTAAAACTAATAGACTGATTCTCGTTAGCCTTAGGGCTGGGTGATATATCGATATAAAAAATATATCGATATATTTTTAAATGTGATATCAAATTAGACCATATATCGATACAGTTCAATTTTTTTCTTTCTTTCTATATATATGCTGCCCTTACTAGGGTTTGTCATATTTAGTTCTTTTGTAATGTTTGTTATTCTTTTCTCATATAAATTTATTGTTTCCTATTTTATTTCATAGGCTATTTTTATTCAAGATATTTTTTTATTTAAATGTGCACTTGTTATAATGGATTTATGTTCACTTAAATAAACAGTTTCAATAAAACTACTTGTGACATGTCATATTTGGTTTTGACTTTGAACTGAACATTTGCTCTCACTTTGTGATAAAACTATCGGGATCGTATATCGATATTCAGCCTGAATATATCGGGTCCATATCGCCCAGCCCAAGTTAGCCTCAACTATATTTGCAACTACAGCACACTGTGACGCCACCCAGTGGCCAAAATTTACATGGTTTGCCCCACTAGTGGGTATGGATCCAAGATTTTTTGTTTATTGTGTTTTTTCTGATATGTAATTAGAATTAAATATATAATCCTCATTGATCCGTGTGTATATACTGTGTGCCTGTGTTTGTGTGTGTGTGTGTGTGTGTGTGTGTGTGTGTGTGTGTGTAGCTGAAGCCCAGGATGGTGATGTCCCCACTAGCTAACTCTCCTCCCAGCAGCACACCAGAACCTGAGCTGGGCTCAATCCCACAGGATGCTGCTATTGTCCCCCACTCTGCCACGCCGCAGGTCCTCACAGGTAACACCACACACGTATACACACACACACACACACACACACACACACACACACAAACACACACATCTTATCTATCCAGCAACACGCTCATTCATAATTAATGAAATCCTAATCAGTGCACTTAACGGTAAGCATTAGAAAAGCAAAGGGTTTGTGCAAGTTTTAAGTTCTAATGATATTTTTAAGCTTTGAGACTTGGACGCATTCCGTGAAAGGAAAAGGGGGTCCTAATATTTTTATATTACACACGCACAGCTTGACTTGCTGGTACGACTTTTTGGTATGAAATGCACCCTCCCTTCCCCTCTTTTATTTTTTTGTCTTATCTTCTTCAACCGTCTGCTGCCCCGCTCTAACTGTGACTTCAATTCAGCGCTAAAATACACTCCTGTCAGTGTGGCATCTTCCTTCTTTGTTCTCTAAAATACACAGATGACTTGTTCTCTGTGATGAGATATGCTTTTTGATGTAAAACATTACACTCTGTCTGCATGTCGAATCAAAAACAGCTCTTTGTGTCTACAGCTTTACTGTGCATGTTTACATACTTTAAAATAAGAAATAACCCCAGACACATGTTATTTTTCATCTCCTTTCTTATCATGTAGCTTTCCTCTCCTGCTCAGGCTCTGGAGAAACTCAGACAGTTTTAATTCTTTCACAATAGAAAAAATACATTTCACCCAGACGTCCTTTCATTTTTTTTCTCCCCTTTCCCCCTCGGTCTGTCCTGCTCTGAATAAGCAAATATTTAAAGACTGCCTTCAGTGTATTTGAGGTGGGAATGGGAATCTCATGTGTCAAGGACCAGCGGTTTGCTCTTTGTTCTTGCAAACCGTGAAAAGTGTTTGATGTCAGACTGCAGACATACAGAGGCAAAGCGCACACACATACTGTAAATTCACACACACACTACAAACCAGTGTGTGCTCCCCGTGGTGCCACCCAAACAGATATGTAAATCATTTCTCTGGTGAAATGGAGAAGCATTTCAAAAATAGTCCATGTATTTTTAGGGATATTTTTTCGCATATTGTTTAAGCAGTGTTCACTTCCTTTTAAATACTGATCAGTGTTATCAAAATAAATGTGATTGTGCCATCTTTTATTATATTTACAGGGTTTATTTAGGAATATTAGAGATGTTAGATAGATATTTAAAGAACACACATACAAGGATAGGTAGAAAAAATAGTGCTTATATTTTACACCTAACAATAAAATATTTCTGTATTTCACATATTAAAGTATAAAGCTTGTACAGTAGGATATGAGGGCAGTTCTGCACTGTGTCAATATAAAAAGCCTCCAACTCACATGTACAGATCTTGATCTTTTCACACTCCAAAAGAATTTGTTTGACCTTTGTGTGAGAACAAAGTAGAGGCAATTCAGAATCCTCTCAGTGGAGTATTTCCATCTTATAAATCTGTCATCAGGTGAATCCATAACTGCCCAGTTCTGGCATAACCAGCAGGCATCTCCATTATTGACGAGCTGAAAAACGGTTGGCACAAAGGGAGCAGATTCAGAGGAATTACTGACTGCCTTTCAGTAGTTTCACATCTGTACAGTTACAGGCTGAAGGGGCTTCAAAACAGCTTATTTAACTCTATTTGAGGAAAAATATAGCTGCTGTTTAATGTTGTACATTAATCCAAAGATGTTATTCAGGTCTGAAAGAAACCGTAAAATTCTTGACACACAGTCATGGAAAAACTTATTAGACCACCCTTTTTCTTCAATTTCTTGTTCATTTTAATGCCTGGTACAACTAAAGGTGCATTTGTTTGGACAAATATTATGATAACAACAAAAATAGCCAATAAGAGTTTACTTTAAGAGCTGATATCTAGACATTTTCCATGGTTTTCTTGAAAATAACCAAAATCATTATCAAGAAAATCATGGAAAATGTCTACATATCAGCTCTTAAATTAAACTCTTATCAGCTTTTTTTGTTGTTATCATTATATTTGTCCAAACAAATGTACCTTTAGGATGGTCTAATATGTTTTTCCATGACTATATATATATATATATATATATATATATATATTACACAGAATGACTATAATCACTTCCTGTCATTCCTCTTCCAGCAGAGACCTCGATGCCCGATGACTTCCTATGTGACCCGCCGGTGGACTCCAAACGTTACGCTGTGGATCCCAGCGACTCTGCCTTCAATGTCATGACATCACAGTACCCGCCAAAGCACTCCTATGGGTACCGTGGCAGCAGTTGCTCTACCCCAATGGGCCTGTGCAGACAAGCATCGAGTCCAGCAAGCTTCCAGGACGTAAACAGGAATGGTGAGGCTGTGTTTTACAATTATGCTTTTATCTTTGTCTTTTAAAAGTAAGAATGTAAATAAATAAGTAAGTAAAATCAGATAAACAGATAATATCACAAAGTGCTTTACAGAAGATAAAAAAAGAAAGAAATGAGATAGGGGAACATAAGACAATTGAATTTAACACATAATTAAAAGACAATTAAAACACAATGGAAACATACAAATTGTAAAATAATATGTACAATGCATGCTGGTCATCCAAATGCCTGTCTAAAAAGATAGGCCTTAAGGTGATTTCTAAAGGAGCCAACAGAAGTAGCAGACCGTAGGGGTGGAGGCAGAGAGTTCCAAAGTGTGGGTGCCATATATTCAAATAAAACAGCTTTGTACCAGAGCATTTAAAGATCCTGTACATCCATGGTCCACCTGCACAGGTGTTTGCACTTATATGGCTGGTTAGACCTCCTTATAGTTATAGTTAGTTGAGTTTTAGTAGTGGGGGTGTGTGCTAAATGTGCTTGAGCCCTATCTCTGGTGGTGGAATAACGTTCACTTCTATTATAGCCCTGCCCATCAGATATGGGAGCCAATAAGTCAAAACACCTGAGTAGGTGTACGGAGCCTTTAGTCTGGGAAACCCGCTAAAAAAATGCTGCATTCTTGACTTGTTTATGGAAGTGCTGAAAGGCAAGCAGGAGTTTTGTCATCATTTTTCTAGGATATTTTCATCTGTAACAACAGGGGAATATTTTTTTCAGGTTCCTTTTTTTTTTTTACAAGAGCTGTGACTTATCTGATTTCCCCTGTTTGCATGAGTAGCTTACCGGCTTGCTAAGGTTACCCAAACTAGAGTCTGCCAGATGGGAACCTCATGGTAATGATAAGACTCCAGAAAGTCAATGATCCAGTCAAGAAGTAGTCCTGCAAAAAAAAAACCTTTACACAGCAAATTTTGGCTGGTTGTAGAAAGAAAAGCACAGGTGAAATCAATTACTTTAACGATGGCTCAGTTTTATTAAGTGTCATTAGGTTTTGAAACAGGTCTGTCACATCATAAATCCACAAATTGTTTCCCTTTGTTGTTGTTTTTTTTTTTTTACAAATAAAACAAGCATATACTTATACCACATGTTAATATGTTTTATAAATGCTGGCAGCTGATTTAAAAAAAATCTTTAGACAGAGTCAGGCTAGCTGTTTGCCTCTGTTTCCAGTTTTTATGCTAATCTAAGCTAAATGTCTCTTGACTGTAGCTTCATATTTAATAGGCAGATTTGAGACCCCTTTCCTACGTTAAGCATTTGTTCCCCTGTGCTACCTAGCTTACAGTCCAGACTCTGGAGAGAGCAAGCGTCCTGCTGGTAAGGACCCGTCCAGCTGGGGTGTGGAGGAGGTTGTTTGGTTCATCAAAGATGCTGACCCCCAAGCCCTCGGACCCCACGCTGATACATTCAGGAAGCATGTGAGTCCAGCTATATATTATAGCTCAAAGCTAATGCTAAATGCACTAAAACAGACCTTTAAATGCAGCTAGAGTACAGTTTACTTAAAAATCTGTTGTGAGTAGGGCTGGGCGATATGGACCAAAAGTCATATCCCGATATATTCAGGCTGAATATCGATATACGATATATATCCCAATATTTTTATCGCAAAGTGAGAGAAAATGTTCAGTCAAAGTCAAAGCCAAATATGACATGTCACAAGTAGTTTTATTGAAACCGTTTATTTAAATGAACATAAATACTGTATAACAACAGGAGTACCTTTAAAAAAAAACAACAAAGATCCATAAAGTGCACATTTAAATAAAATAAAATGTAAAATAAAAATAGCCTATGAAATAAAATAGGCCAATCTTTTTCTGAAATAAATATATTTATATGAGAAAAGATTAAGGAAAATTACAAAATAACTAAATATGACAAACCCTAGTAAGGGCAGCATTTATATATAAAGAAAGAAAGAAAAAAAGAACTATATCGATATATGTGATATGTACTAATTCTATATCACATTTAAAAATATATCGATATATTTTTTATATCAATATACCGCCCAGCCCTAGTTGTGAGACAGCAGTATTTATCTATGAGCGCTCGCCACATGGTGACTTTGGTGTTTTGTTTCAGGAGATAGACGGGGACGCTCTGCTCTTGCTAAAGAGTGAGATGATGATGAAGTATCTGGGACTGAAGCTGGGACCTGCACTCAAACTCTGTTACCACATCGACAGGCTTAAACAGAATCGGTTGTGATTTCCTGCGAAGGAGCCAAAACCCTCGGATGACCTTTCACTAAAACTGTATCACTGCTGATTCTCTCAAACATCCTCAACCATCAGCAATACATCATGAACGCCTTTGGATCCAGATTGTGTTGACAAATTGGACATGTTGACTGTACATATTAAGGCTATTTGCAGCTGAAGAAATGATTTCATTTCTGTCATTGTTTACCGGGTATCTGAATGGCTTTAGATTGTAAATAGTTTGCCTCCACGAAGATGGCAGCTACTGTATATTGAAACATGACCTGTCCACTCTTCAGTCTGCATCTGACTCTCAACAGCACAGATCTGTGCAGATCTTAATCATGGACACCTCTGAAGACCTACAGAGACAGGGAGCCTAACAAACATGTATGGTGCTTTACCTCAATATTATATTTAAACTTAAAGAAGTCTTTTGGTTAAAAGGATAGTTCAGAGTTTATGAAGTGGGGTAGTTTGAGGCACTTAGTCAGTGTATTACCTATAGTAGATGGCAGTTGGCATGCCTCCAGTTTGGAGAAACAGGCAGGAATACTGGCAGTTAGCCGGCTAAACATCCATCTCAGTGCTAGTGTATGCTATATTTAGAATATTTTCACAGCTTTACTTTTCCGCTAGACAGTCCTGTTTAAGTTTATGTGGAGCGTAACTGAAACTGTTCTCTGCTCTCTTTAAAGCTACCAGACTCCGTTGACAAAAACGGTCATTTTAGCTTGGAGAACATGAGAGTTTTTGGTCTATTCCTTTTATGTAGTTTGTTTTTGTGTAATTGTGTGACTTTGGTGAATCGGAAATAGCCCTTTAAAACACCAAAATGACACAATAACACAAACAAACTAGCAGCAGAACAGCAACTCCTGTGTTCTGCATGGTAAAATGACTGTTTTTGTCAATGGAGTCTGGTGGCTTTGAGGAAGGCCCCCTGCATTAACTTAAACAGTAAAAAAAAAAGAAAAGCAATACATTGAGAATCCATAGTACCTCATACAACCCCACCTCAAATAATCTGAACTATCCATTTAAGGCACAATGCTGCTGCAGTTTTAAAATAATAGTTTCGTGTAATATGATGACAATGTTTACCCAGGTATCACTCCAAGACACAAACTGTAACTTCTAACCAATCTCTCAAACTCTTCAGCAAGTATTGAAATCTTTTGATTTCTTTTTATACTGAAACATGAAAAACTTCATCATAAACTAGCGATGCATCACAAAATGTGAGACAAAGGAATTTGCTAACATGAACATTTTAACCACAAACCACAGCACAGCACAACAGTGAAGCGATAAGATTTTGCACCAATGAGAGGTGCATATTATCATGCAGCGCTCATAGTGACAGGAAAGGCAGGAGACAAAGACAGATGCTGACTGATGTTTTTCACCTTGTTCTCATGAATTGTACATCATGTTACACAGAAGTGGTGTGACAGAAAGCAACTTGTAGCAAACTCATACAACTTGGTGCTCACTGAAACCGTTACTGCCACTACAACCACAACACTTAACAGTTTAATCACTCTGCTCCGACGCTTCATCACTATCAGCGTGTGATTTCCAGAATACCTCTTCACTCATTTTCAATATAAATGTATCTGTTTTGCTCTGTCAAATGATAAAACAGTATTTTATCTCCAAACTGTAAAAACTGACAAACTATTAAATGTCTTGAGCATTAATATTAACATTTTTGAAGCCACCAAATACAGTTTTGTCATATAGAATTGTACAAACAACTTGTATACACATTAATGATCAGTCTCATGCAGTATATGACAAACTCATACAACTTACAATGTCAAATACAATGCTTTTTCTGACTGTACAGTACTCACTTTAATTCTTTGTGTTCTGTGTGTTTTTTAAATTCCATAAAATTGTGCCACACTTATGTGAGCGCAGCATGTATGTGTACGTATGAATTATGTATTTCATGATTGTCTTTAGCCTGAGGGAGCTAAACTTTTACATTTCATTATTATTTACTTTTTTTTATATACCTTTTTTGATCTGAGAATTTTCTTTTGGTGATTTGAAATGAAGCAATTGTGATGCACAGGAGCTGGCAACCCAAATTAGAAATGTCCAAATGTCTTCATCATTTTTTTTAAATCTTGCCTGTGACCCATTTTAAATCGATTTTAACTCGCTAATAACTTTGTTTTTCTTTTTAATAAAATGTTTTTAAAGCATACTTTTTCCAGAGAAAATAAACCTTGTTCATTGAAGTCTTACCTGAGTATTATTATTATCATTAGTATTAGTGTTGATGTTGTTGCTGTGATTGTAGTGGTTATTATTACTATGATTATTATTCACAGTAGCAGTAATAGTAGTAGTAGTAGTGGGGAAACTAAGTACATTTGCTCAAGTAGTGTACTAAAGTACAAATTTGAGATAGTTGTACTTTACTTGAGTATTTTGTTTTTATACCACTTTCTACTTCTAATCCAGTTATTACTTGACAAAAATGTTTACATAAAAAACATGAATTGCTAATAAAGTACAGTGTTTTGTTATAAATTAAACTATCCAACAGTTTATAAACATTTGGCTGAAAGGATTTAGCATTAACCCTATTGAAAGAAAACTAATTGGCAACTATTTTTAGTGTCCTACTGGACGTGTGTGTGTGTGTGTGTGTGTGTGTGTGTGTGTGTTTGCATATTTATGACTATGCTCAAGGACCTCTCATGGTTACTGCGATTCACAATTTTTAAAAACCTATTTTATTGATGGTGTGATATGCTAATTCACTGCTGACTCGTCACTCCTCCAGCTGGCAGGGGCAGTTATTAACAACCTCTTCAGTTTGTAATGGCATTCATTCCTGACAATTAGTTAAACTAAGATAAACTGCTGTGTTTTGTCCATAACTTTAAGTCATTAAGTGTAGCCGGAAAAAGTCCCAGATAAAAAAACAAAACGCTGTTATGTCTGGATTAATCATATCATCCGGAAGTACAAACAGCCATGAGTTTTATGACATCCTCCAGGAACTGTCTGGGTGACTACTGCTGGTATTGTACCCACAATAATGAGAGTTTGCTATTTTTTGTTGCAATAAACTGAGCAAAAGTATGCCGAAATGACTTCAACTTCATGTCGATGTGTAAAAGCTCCGAATTCATGCTTTGTCATGTCTGTCTGCAAGATCATAAACAAACAATTTTTGAAACGCTTGCTTTCTGAACGGAGTTCGGTCGATCAGAGTTGTGCGGTGCAGGAGATGCCTGCACTCTACTAAGGACACTTTTCTAGTTATTTTAATAATTTTAATGTATTTTTTAAAAATATTGAGGTTCGAACTGTTTTATTAAGAAAAAAAGAATCATTGTGAAGGTGTCAACAAACAATTGATAATCAGGATCGATCCATCATGAAAATAATAATTTATTGCTGTCTGATACAAAATAGTTATAAAAAAAAACAGCTACAAAAGTAATATCTGCTTTGACATTAATGCACGCCTAATAGTTATCAAATAATATCACATTATGTTTTAGTTTGACAGTTACAGGAGGCATTCTGCATTAAGTACCATTACTTTTAATACTTAACTACATTTTTTTTTATGATACTTTATGCGTCTGTGTGATACTTTCTCCACGACTGGTTCAATAATTTATTCAGTGTTAAAATGTAGAATTTAAACATGTAGAACCATGAAAGTATAATGCAGTCTTTGCATGAAGTCCAGAGGGCTTCCGGACTTTTATTTTGAAGAGTGCGAGATTAACGTTGTATGCTATCGCGTGAGTAGGCGCGATTCACTTCCCGTGTGAGTGTCCCGATGATTTTCATGCGGCTTTCCACACAAATGTGTGCATCATCTGTCAGCCAGAGGTGAACATGGCTGAAGTCTCCGAGAGGACACTACAAGTGGCCGTCGTGGTCTCCTTCGCTGCCGGCTTCGTGGCGGGCTGGCAGGCGAACAGAATGAGGAGGAAGTTTCTGGACTGGAGGAAGAAACGGCTGCAAGATAAACTGTCAGAAACTCAGAAGAAGCTGGATTTGGCTTGAATTGTAAGGTGAAATATGTCTTATGTCTGAGTGTGACTTAGTTAGACCTCTAATAGTTAGATATTAGACTAGTCTGCCTCTGAATTGGCAGGAAAACAAACATGTTATGTCCAGAGAATCGTCCCCAGAGCTCAGATTTGGACTGATTCTCACCTGCATGTGGAGGCCCAGTTATGTAAGGCAACTGTTGCTCCACCTGTCAGCTATAATTGTCCTAACATTAGTCATGCAGGGATAAAACGTTTCTTGTCTTTTTGACTGATCATTGTTCTTCAGCACTTGCATTGCTTATACAGGGGTGAATATGCAGAGTTAAAGGCCTTACTTAGGTAAAAGTAAGACCTTGCATTAGATAAAAAGTGTTTGCAGTAGATCATACTTTAAGTAGTAAAATGAAAAGTGCTTATTATTCTGCATATTAGCGTTTGATCTTTTTTGTTTTTACAATCCAATAATACTGAATGTGTTCATTTCATCACTCTAACGTTGCAGCTGATAATAGTGAAGCTAGTTTGAATTACTTTATGTGTTAATGGGTACTAGGGCTGCACAATTTGGAACAAACATGTAATTTGCAATTATTTTGACTCATGCAATTGTGCTATGATTTATGATACCGGTGGGAATTATCACTTTTGCATCATTCTCATTTCCTAAAGAAGTGTGTGCGTCCCCCCCCCCCCCCCCCCCCGTTTTTGCAGCAATCTGCACCAAACGAAGACTGCAGATTAAGCCAGGACATTTTGCAGCACCACAATACTAATGCAGAAAGATATTTTGACTTATGTTGCACTTTAGATATTGCACTAGTACACATTGACATTTTGATTAATTGTGCATCATTTATATTTTTGCATTGATAAGTGGAAGTAACATAAAATGGAAATACTTTAGTTACATACAAGTACCTGAAAATGTCACTTAAGTACGTTACTTGTGTGATTGTAGTTCGTTTGTTACATTCCACCACTGGTTTTATAATTGTACTCTAATTACTCATGTCATCATTTCCATTGTGAACTGTGCCTAATCATTGAGTTATTTTTTATTTACCAGGTTTTGGGCTGTCTGGTCTGAATGAACACTCGTCTTCTTTGTAAAGCGTTGAGAGTGGAGAGGATACCTCACGATGGCCTACCTGTGTTCTGCACTACCCACATTTTCCTGCAAAACCTTATTAGATCAGGGCTGGACTTGATGTATACTCAGGTTTATGGAAATCTGATCATTACCGACACACAGCAGTTTCTTGTCTGCCCTCGGACACTAACATGGACGAAGTTGGGGATCTGACTTCAGTGTTTTTCTGTTCCAGCGTGTTTCTATCTGTTTCATACCTGGTCAAATAAATTATTGTGTTTTTCCAAGTTTCTCTAACTATGTTGTTTGTTTGTTTTTAATTTGGAAAGCTGATATTCACCTTTTTTCAGGAGTTTTTTTTTATGGAAAAGATAAAATAAAGAACATCCACAAAAACCTACAGAATATACAAAATAAAGGCGTGTTTATAGAGATATTAGGGATCTGGTTTCTCGTGTGTTGGCTATTGTCAATATTGCATTTTACTCAAACATAATGCAACCTTATCATTATTGCTACACCTTTTAATGTAACTCAACACTGACATGGCTAAAAAAAGTTTATCATGTTTTGGTTCTATAAAGCAACTTTAACATAGTTCAAACTCAGTTAAAATGGCAACATATGCTGGGAAACCAACTGAGTTGACCTTTATAGAACTGAAAAATAACTGAAAATGAAATAACAAAAACAAGCCTCACATATATGATAATCTCTTCATGGAATAGACTGTTCTGCCACCGTTGGTGTATGAATGTGTCTGTCAAATTCGGTGCATTGTAAAGCACTTTGCATAGCTCCAGAGGATATTTATGTTCCATAAATGCAGTCTATTAACCAAAAAAATATTTTTCAATTAGTATTGGTTACATTCAGTTGCGAAGCAGACTGGCTGTCTGTTTAGTTTAAGTTTTAATATTAAACGTTGATTTTACTGTAATATCAGGCTTAAGCTGTGGCGCCATCTGCTGGTTAACAGTTAGAGTCACAACTTGCATGTGAGCTGTGTAGACAGCAAAGTATATGCTATATTAAAAATTAAACTATCACAGGCTTTGTATTGTGATTTAAAAGGTTTTCTAACCCATCAGTTCACATGTAAAATAAGATTGTTAAAGGTAGAATGGCTGCAGTATATTTTAAAATAAAATAAAAAATTCCTGTATGATGCATCATCATCTTAATAAATTATACATATTTTGACAAAATCATCTTGACTCAAAGTCCACTTTGAGCTTTTGTAAGGCGTATCCAACTCTATCTGCTCATGAAGACTGTGAGAAGCTAATTTTCACATTTTTTTAAACTTGTGAACGAGTGCTTTTATGCTTATTATTTCTGGTGTTATTCAAACCTAATATATGGTTTCATTGTATAAGGCTGTGCAAACATACTTACACTGTTAGCTTTTTATTGACATTGGTTTTAATGGCTAAAGCTTCCAGATACACAGCTTGTCTATGGGTGGTGCTAGTGCACCTTAATACTTTATGCACCAAAAACAAGTGTTTGCCTACAGCATTCTAGTCACTGGCTGTGAAATTAGATCTTGTGAGCAGATCTCTCTTTTTCATCATCACCAGTCTAGCAGGCCTATTACCACCTCTCAACAAGCTTTTGACAAGACCTTAAGAAGTCCTTTTTTTTCCTGTAGCACTCCATCAGTGGCTTGATGAGAAAGAAGGTGGAGAGGGCACTGGAGAGGGATCATGTGAAGTTAAGATGACGGACTTATACAAAAAATCTTTACTGAGCTTCATTTCGCCAAGGAATACAGAATTTGCACGTCTCAGTGTGTTTACAGAGAGGAATACAAAGCTGGTTTAGCTATCAGTGCTCAAAAATCTGTCTGTGTAGAAGTTTTATGACAAGATCCAGTACTTCATTTGATTAGTGTTTACAACAGGAAAAAAAATGAATGGTAACTTTTAATGGGGACCTTTAATTGCTCAAGTACTAAACTAAAATCTAATTTAAAGTCACTTTATTCTAGTTTTAGTTATATTTTATTAAATTAACTGGGAATTTACTACATTAAAGGGAATGTTTGGATTTATTGAAGTGGGTTTGTATGAGGTACTTTTCCACAGTCAATGTTTGGAGAAGCTGACCCAGAAGCTAAACAATGTACCGCTGAGGACGAGGGCGTCAGTTTAAATGTATGCAGAGAAATTAAGCTGTTCCGTACTCTCATCACAGCCACCAGATGTCATTGACAAAAAAGAGGTAAAACCAACCACTTAAAACAAAAAACTCATACAAAAACACAAAAAAACTAAACAATCAATAGACCAGCAACTCCTGTGTTCTGTAAGGTAAAATGACTACAAATCAGCCTCTTAGATATGTTTTAGTGGGGTCATTAAATTGGTTTTAATTGAACAGTTATTTGCTGTGTTTCCATTAAAGTTGAAGCAAATTTCGAAGTGTAATTTTGAAATGTCGCATTAAAGAAAATGCAAATTATTTTAAATTAGGGACGTTTCCATCAACTGGTTTAGAGCAAATAAACAAAGCTGCATAAACGTACTTTGGCCAGATGATGACAGTGTATGTGTATTGTTGCAGGCTATTCCATCAGTAAACAGTGAAAGAAGAGATTGTCGTTCAACTTTTGCCACCCACAAAGAAAATGGAGTCTTCAGGAATTAGATTCATTGGGCAACTTATGATTGTTATTTCATGTCAGCTTGGAAAAATCTGATCAGTCATGAACTTCGCAAAAACAGTTTCCATCTACCATTTAGCGCATTAACTATTTTTTTAAATGACAAAAACCACCTCAAGCAAGCGGAAAAACTTTAATGTACCCTTTTTAAAAAGTTTTATCAAATTTTGGTGTTTCCATCAAGCCTTTTCTTCAACAAATTTTCAAATTGTGCATAGAAATTCTTTAATTGAAACACAGCTATTGTTTGACAGCAACCTCTTGCAGCCTTAGCAAATATGACAGGAGAAGAAAAAGTTACTTTGCAAATAATTTCTATGTCATATAATATATATCATACACTCAGTCACTTAAGGTATTTAATCCAAGCCATGATGTATTTTACTCAACCTAACCAGGTAGTTTCGGCATTCAAACTAAACAAAACTAACAGCCTTCTGCACATAGATCGGGAGGGCACGTTCTAAATTATATGTATGAAGCTGATAAATGTATTCACTGACTGTGGATAAGTACCTCATACAACCCCACTTCAATAAATCCAAAATGTCCCTTTAAGTCATGTCAAAATCTCTCATTAGAAAACTGCTGTAGGACTTTTTATACATTGCACACACAGAGATGCATATTTGATATCAACTCTTTCTGTGAAAACTCCCTTTTTTGATATTTTCCTGCATAAAGTAAAACATATCCTTACACATTTAAATATATGATGGTTGGGGCGCATAATTAAACAGCATTGCCTTCAGGCTAGGACATGACTATCTTTGAAAACAGCAGTAAATAAAGCTAATCAGTTAACTAAATACAAAATATTCAATAAAGCAAAAAATACATAAAAAGAGAACAAATACCCAACTAATTATAGTGACATTGTGTAAACTAGTCACATCATACATACAGGGATGATAGTTACAAAACAACATACTCATTCATGTTCCACTTTCATTGACTTTCTCTTTAAATTCACTTGACCAGAATAGCCTAGTTTTTAGGGAGGAAATAGAGGGATGACAGACAGCTTAGCAGGAATTAAAAAGTGCGAGAGAGTGTGTTGACAAATGGAGGGGAAAATGAGTGTCATGGGAGGAGCAGTGTGTAGTAGCTGTTTGTGTTTTGGATGGTTTTCTGGAGAGGGCGTTATTGTCCCTCAATGTCTAATGCTGTGGCTAAATTGTGATGAATAGCTTGCTGGATTGTGGTGTGTGTGCGTACGCCGACTTGTCTTTTCACTGTTTATTTTGTGGCAAGCTGTGTGTGATCGTGTGCAGCAGCAGTGCTCGTGCGTATAGCTGAGAAGTATTTTCAAAGCAGACGAGAGGGATGGTGACTAGAGGAGATAATGTGCAAGAGAGGCGAAAGGAAAGACAGTGACAGAGAAGTAGGGAAAAACGCAAGGAGTGAGGGAGAGTTCACATTGACTGCTATGATTGATCTGATTTTCCTAATTGGCATGTAGACCTCAGAGCCTATGTCCTTCGCCTATATTGAGTGTGCTCACTGAGTGTCATGTTTAATAAGCTTCCTGATTGGCTTTCTGGTTGTGTGATTGTGCCCTCTGGCTATAGGGTGTATGCAAAGCAGGGAGAGGAGAGGAAGTGAGAAGAGAAGGGAGATTTAAACAGTGCAGAACATTTTGGAAGCAGAGAAATAATCTGCTTGCTCAAGTTACAGACTGATGCCTCAATTCAACTGCATGGTTAGGCTTGATTCACATTGGGTACCAGGTACTTTTCTGGATTTAGATTTTCAATGGGATTCTCAGCTTATAAACCAAGCGACACTGTGTGCTACTGCTGTGACATCATCTTCAACATGACACTTGCTGGGTCCTTTCACCGGCAACAATGTCTCCAGCATAGTGTACAGTGCAGTTTTTTGTGTTGCCTTTTAAAAACATCTGGGTTGAATGGGAAAAAGGTTGCTATTGACAGTTACTTGGCTATTTAAATAGTGAGTTTGAAAATGGTCGTGCAAGTTATGATTATAGTATAACGTTACAACCTATTTTTTTGCAATTTCTAATTTCTAATTCCTAATTTCTAGTTTTTGACTCCACGTTTAGTATATTTTTGACTTCACCTTTAAGTACAGGTTCAGCTCATTTGTAACTTTGACTGAGATGGTACCAAAAAAGTACCAGGTACAACTTTTAAGAAACCAAAGAAGAGCGTGTTGCGTTAAATTTACTTAGCATGTCGAGCTACATTGTCACCGAGTATCACATTTCATCACCCCACTGTATCCACGTTTGCACCACAATTCACAGAAGCTAACATAGAGTCAGCTAACTTAGCTAAATAACACAAAAGCACAGGTAATGTCCATTGTGCATTTAAAAAATGTACATTATTGTTACATAGGCCTAACAAGTTACTTAACTCTAGTAATTGCTTGTAAAAACCATAATAAATGATTGGTTGACACTTAAACGCATCATTAAAGCACTTAAAAAAGTTAGTCACTGGTAGAGCGAACGCAGTATTAGCCGCAGCAGCACTATGAGCTAATTGCTAATCAGCAGGTTGATGGGATTTTCATTCGTTCTGCAGATATTAGGTCAAGAAAATACAGGAAGAACTGAAAATTTGTTTCATTGTAAAATGTAAAGTTAATTAATGCCAAGTTATTATAAATCAATGTATTTACCAAATTTTATGGGAATCCAGCCATTAATTAACTCACGACCAAAATATCAACCTCAAGTTGATGCTAAAGTAAAGTTAGGGGATTATGCTGAGGGACTTATGTCATATCTTCTTTGGGACATGGACGTCTGTACCAAATTTTACAGCACAGACATTGCCATCCATAAAGCACTGTGGACTTTTTAATGCACAAACAACATGAGTAACAACATTTTAGCGCTAACAAACAGCTGCAAAGTAGCTTTTGCAGCAGAGAATTTGACTTTTATGATGACTGTGAATGTGGGAAAAGTACTGGTGATGGACCCTTACAATGAAGCAGCTAAATTGAATTCAGTCATCGTTAATTCTACTGTCCTACTGAGGCATTTCAAGATGTCTTCTGTAATAAAAAAAAAGGCACAAGAAAGCACAATAAACAGTATAAAACATTCACCTGAAGACAGGATCTTTACCTCAGCTCCATAAATGTTGAAATACTCTATCAGTCAATACGAGCCTACACAGGAAATGTTGAGTGTGCATTTATGTGTAATAGTGTGGAAAAACATTTTCTAATGCTTTTCAGAGTCATACAAATATAAATATTGTATGAGTACACACACACACACACACACACACACACACACACACACACACACACACACACACACACACACCTGAGTGTCCAGGCTTTGCCGAGCTTCAATCCAGTACAGCTCACACACCAGTGAGTGTTTACATGTTTATGGATGAATAGGACCATGTCTTGGATAAGCACTAAGACTGTGGATTGGAGTAATATGCTGAAAAGATTTCCATTTAAATGGTGATGAGATTATGTCCCCCTTTATTTGATCAAGGCTTATTTTGTCACATCCTTTCCAAAAGGCTTTTTATGTAAGAAGAGAGAGCAGCAACACCTCCATCCTGTCTGACAGTGAAGACAGTACAGTATGCAGAAAGACTTCATCAACATATCAGACTTACAACCCCTGAAAGAGCTGTCCTACCCATACCAACTAATCAGGGTCTAATATTATTATTCAAAGTAGAGCAGAGTACAGTTTCAGTACAACTTTTAATAAGGCACTTTTATAGAGGTTTCATAAGCTGTAACTAATATCTTTTTTAATGGATGATAAATAATTTAGTAATGCATGACATTAAATTAATTTGGCAGACGTTTTTGTCCAAAGAGACTTAGGCCCAAATTTCCCCACATTCATTAATTGGGAGCAATGTGGAGGTCATCAACTTGCTGAAGGACACTTTGACATGCATAGATCAATAAAAAGCCATTAAGAATATTTGGTTTGTGAAATATTCGACTAATTTATACCCTCATCTAGCAGAGAATGTGTTTTATCTTTTTAACTCACTTGGCAGCCCAAATGTTTTTCCTAATAGTAGCTTATTACTTATTTATGAAGCCTCAATATATGTGTAATTAACTATTAATAAGGGCATTAGATACATCTTAAGTAAACCTTTGTTGATATTGGTACTCCCTTCACTAAAAAATGTTTTAAAGTTGTGCTCAGGCAGAACAGAAAGCACATTTTTTTGCCAATACACATTGCAGTTCACGCTGTAGATTGTGTATAAAGATGGACATGACCGGTCCTCACAAGTGAGGCCAAAACATCTGCCTCGCCCCCTAATGGCAGGTTGTAGTATAGGTTACAAAACCTGTCAGTGGAGCAAAATGGAAAAACTCATAAAATACCCAATTAATCTTTAATTTTAGGTGGTTCTTATCACACTGGTTTGGTCACATGTTTCCTTTCTAATAAGTCTGGTTTTAACTCTTTATTTGATGTTAAAAAAAATGAGGCTGTAATGTCATGACTGTAATTGACTCAGGCCTCAGTGTACAGTGGGAGAAAGTGGAGATGAGTATTCCACTCTTTATACAGTCTGTGGTTCACACATACAGTCATGGAAAAAAATATTAGACCACCCTTTTTCTTCAATTTCTTGTTCATTTTAATGCCTGGTACAACTAAAGGTTATCTTGATAATAACCAAAATCATTATCAAGAAAACCATGGAAAATGACCAGATTGTTGGTATCATTATATTTGTCCCAACAAATGCAACTTTAGTTGTACCAGGCATTAAAATTAACAAGAAATTGAAGAAAACAAAGGTGGTCTAATATTTGTTTCCATGACTGTATATCTTTATTGTGTCTCCAAGGTGTCTAGCTGACCACTTTTGTTCCTATCTGTTATTTCTGAAATCACTTCCACGAGAAATCCTACTTTGCGTTCTTTCTCAACACAGAAAACCCCAAATGACAGAACTAGTATCTACTGAATCTTTTAGCCACTTGGGGGCAAGATAAAAACCTGTAAATATGACATATTATCATATTTTAAAGTCAATATATTTAGCTGACATCCAGCAGACTTATTTGAAGTTTAGTTTCTGGACACCTGTCCAGTCTTTACTCTCCTTTTACAGCTGTTTTGGTCTCCACCAGCTCCTGGGGGGAAAAGCTGCCCTTCAAGCTGCTTAACACTATATTGACCATCTAATTGTTAACTCTGGCTATGTGCTATTTGGGGAGATAGCATAGAGGTGGTTTATCAGAGCTTTTTATCTGTTAACAGATGCCTGCTGCCGCTGGAAACAAAACTGATGAGACGCGATGAGAGTGAGGCTGAAAGATGCTCTGCAGAGATGAGGAGAACTGCAAAGCGACACCCTTTCACATTACATGTAGTAACGTGAAAAGGTGTTATTGATTTGTGCAGTTCAGAGAGATGTTTATGCAGCAGTTCGATTGCTCTGATCAATAAACTGATTGCTTCAGCAGATTTCTCGCCTACAGGATGAGTCACATCAAACTTACTTTGTTCAAATGAGAAGGTCCTTTTGCTTTCCTATCAACCTGCTGTTTCCAGAGTGTGCTCCATGGTGTAATGGGTAGAGTGTGGCGCTGGTAGCACTGCAGGGTTAAAGCTTCATTTCCCACTGGGAACTAAATGGATGCACTCAAGATGCTCCGGATAAAAGCACCAAATGAATGACAGATGTTGAATTAAGCTATATACAGTATTGGTACAGGCTGTCCGCTCCACTCCTGTCCTCTCATCTCTCTGTTTTCAGTTCTGAGTACACTTGAACAATCTGGACAGACTCAAGGGAGTGTTTGTTGTTTACGCTCTTCAGTTATGGGGTAAAAACACTTTGAGAGCCAGATGCTTTTACTCTTCTTTAAGGACTTTAAAGCAGAACCATCACCACCTCTGAACGTATAATACGCTGCTCTTAAACCACAACTCGCTAATAAAAAGTTTTTCTTTACTTTATGATTACATAAAATGTGTTGTCTAACAAACGTATGATCCATGCATATATTATCTCACTGATTTATTTTAATCGTAAAGAGGAGCCTTTGGTATAAAACCCAATTTCATTTCAGTATCTTGATTTGTGAGTGGTCAAGTGGTCAAGTGACTTCGGACCATAGACTGTATATAAATAATGGACGTAGTCACCGTGACGTCACCCATTGGTTTGTGGACTACCCGTTGGAAGCCTCGAGTTCAACGTTATACTCGTCGCCATCTTGCGTCGCCATCTTGTTTCTGATACGCGGAGCAGACCATAATTGGACTGTGGTGGAGCGCGAGGGATCTGACGACACTGACTACACGCCTCTCTACACCGGCAACCCGACTGAGAGAAGCCGCTGCTTATTCATGCTAGCATTAATTGGAGCATTAACTGGGATGTTAGTTTTGGCTAGCAAAAAAACAAAAACAAAATGTATCTTTCTTACCTCAGAAAACTGAGCAGCGACTCCTTGGAGTGTCTGTTAGTCCAACCAAACACTGAACAAGACATTTTTACTGAACAAAACGTTCAGATAAACTGTCATTAAGGGAAAATACAGTGTGAAAGGGTCAAAGTTATGAGACCAAATCGGTAAACGTAATCTTTTCTATCTATATAACGTTATATATAACTTTATTGACACTTTTCCATGGATACGCATTGCTCTGCTTCTCTCCTGGTGACGGCTCGCAAACTGGACACTGAGGGGTTAACATCTCCTGCTCTGACTGCAGCTGGGAGAGACTGCTGCGGGAGGACTGGGCCACTTGTGAGTGCTTTGGGATGGCGCCTGCAACTCGTTAAGAAGAGTAGGAACGAGTCTCCAAAAGTTTCCAATAACACCAGAAAAGTTGCTAGATTTGTCGCTAGTCTGGGTTCTGTAGTATAGTTGCTAAATATCGCAACAATTTGGCAACACTGCTTTCCACGTTGGTCTGTTGTCACATTGGAACTCTGTGGGTTAGCCGCCACAAAAGTACCTGTATGGGAACAGAGGCAGAGGGGAACTAACTAGTGGGCGTAGCCAAAACACTCAGCCGCTTTCCAAAAAGTACTCAGAAAGTACTCAATGGAAACACATCTCTTGAAGCCCCAGTCTTCCCAAAAAGCTTGCATGACATAACAACAAAATCTCCAACCTAAACGGCAGATTAGGTCGTTTGTTAATACCACCCATACTACTCAAATGAGTGTTTGTCAAAATGACCCATATAAGCATTTTGCGGTTCGTGGAACAGAGCGTTCTAAAAGTAGGACACACATCATTACAAGTACAGTTCGCGGTTGTAAAAAAAAGGCTGCAGTTTTGTCACATTTATGCTACAAAACCCGATATAAAAACTTCCTAGTAAGGTGTTATAAAAGACAGTTCAAAAAGTAAATAAATGCACCTTAATGTGGGATGTGAAAGTCACACAAGGACAACGTTAATATGGAAGTGACAAAGTTACGTAAAACGCCTTGCCCAAAACATTTAGTTATTCTGAAGTTTGTTCGCCTTCTGATGTTGGAGGTGAGAGCTGTTTATTTGGAGGGAATCCTGGCCCAGACTCTTAATGTCGTATACAACACCTTTAAGTACTTTTTAGTATTGCACTATTGAATCCTTTCAGAGTAAATCATGTACATAAAAATTCCAGCTATATGGCCCAGCCTTTTTAATTTCATTAGCATATAATGCTTGTTGCCTGGCCACTGTGTCCACTTGTTATTTTTGTTGAATTGTCGGAGTTTTGTCTCTTTTCTGTTCGATTCCTGAGGCACTGAGGAAGGCAGTTGCATATTTATTAAGTATGTGTGTGTACAGGCTGTAAATTGCCATTTATGGAAATGGTATTTACTGTTGTTTTGGGCATAAGGGCTCTTGTTCTTAATGTACCTATATAGTGTTCTTTAATTGATACTGTGTTTAACCTATTCTTGACTTTTATTTTGGTACATTTTTGCACAAGAACTTTTAATTTTGATTTTCTGTAAAGTAGCAGTATTTATTTTTAAAAATTTTTTTTTTACAGCAAAACCATTTTACAGCTTTATTTGATAGTACAGATATATAGAGTGATGGGGAGACAGTACTTCTACTTGAGTATAATACTTTAGTACTCTTTCTAGATTTCTACCTACAGTACATCCCTGCAGAAATGTAACAAATTAAACCAGTAGACGTCCATAAAGAAGCTTTTGATGTAATTTATAGTTTTTCTTTAAAATAAGAGCAACACCATTACTCCATAGGTGTTTTCCTGCAGATCTAGTCCCTGTTTTTCTTATGTCAGGCCACCTCCTGTTTCATCAATTTATGGAATACAGTCTGTACAATTTTGACACAGTCCTTTTGTGACTATACATGCAAATCTGGTATGAGGACAGGTTGACAATAGCAGTGACTGTCTTATTCCAGCACAGCTGGCCAGGGACAGAAACAATCTGAGTGGGTGTCCAACTTTGGTTTAAATCAACTTAATGTATCTAAACATGCAGTCTCTCCCAAAGGAGAACCCATCATATTGTGTATTCAGCATTCATTGTATGTCACATATTTGTGCACACAGGCAATTACTCTGTTTTTTTTGAGAAAGTTGCATTTTGACACAGCCAATAACCTTGGTTTAATCACTGTAGGGCTGAAAAATTAACCTTTTAATGTGATAAAGTGTGCATGTTTGTGCCAAAGCTTGTGATTTTTCCCTCATAAACATGCCACACACACGTACAGTTTCAGCAAGGGCAATATGCACACACAAAGTCAGCCCGTTGGTGGAAACTGCTTATTCCAGCTGATGGAGTGTATAATTCCAACATTGGAATAATAATGATGGCATTGTAATTCAGATGGATAGAGTAGAAATTAGATTCTGGGGCTTTTTGCATATTGTCATTATTGAGTTCTGCACCATTCTCTCCGTGAAAGCGAAATGAATTGAGAGATGGGATGAGTTTACATGTCTAACTTACTGAAGCGGCCCACAAGTCTCACCTGCAGCAATTTGTGAATCTGAAGTGAATCTAAAGTGCATCTTAATTATGTCCCAAAATAAAACAGTAGCACACACACACACACACACACACACACACACACACCACCCTGTTGGTATGCAACCTGAAAGTAAATGGCTGCAATCACATTAAACACCCCAGCAATTACGGTGAGAACAAACAGCATTCCTATACAGAATTTCTCATAATGCCACTTCATGGAGTGCCCTAATTGTGCTCCGTTTGCTGCAGAAAATAATCTGTGTCACTCTCATTTTGCTTCACACGAGCACCCAAACAGCTAATCAAAGAGCCACATTTCCTTTCTCTCCTGCACTCAGAACTGTCAAGCCTGAGAATGAACGCCGAGCATCACCGTGTCATCTAAGACTTTATAAGAGACGAAGAAGAAGAAGACATTCCTTCTTCTCTTTTCCTTCTTCTTTCACTCGAAGCTGTGGGATGGCCTGTGGCGAGGGGTTAGCTGAAAGAGAATTTCCCACCATGGATCAATAAAGTATTGTGTTATTATTATCATTACTTAAGGGACTCTACTGCCTTTTTTTATTTTTATTGTGGAAGAGGGAAGGAGACCTAGAAGAAAATGTCCCTGTCAATATGTGATCTCAGCCTTCCAGGGACAGAAAGGCTTCTTGTGATTTTAAGTATTTATTGTTATGACACCATTCTCGAGCCACATATAACATGGAGAAGCCTTGGGCTATATATCACTGTAGCCTCAAACTATGTAACCCCAGACTTGTGAATTTTCATAATTTTGGAATAATATGTTTTCTATGAATTTGGTCAAATCATCATCCACTCCCTTGTGAACAAAAAAGAGTAATGTACTTCAGGAGCCGTTTGCATATGTGACTAGTAGCTATCATTCACATGGAGGGACAAACAGGTTTTAATTATGTAACTATATCTAAAGTCGACCTTGAAGTTAATGTGAAACTTTGCCTCATCCGCCAGCTGCATGTACTACCCACCATTTAGCTACATTTACTCAAGTAGTACTCATGCTGCCTCAGTAGTAGAACCCAAGCACAATTTCCTTTGTCCTTTTCTGAGTAATTTAATCATCAACCAAATTTATGCCATTTATTTTCTTTAAGAGGCTGTAACAGGCTCCATTTTCAAGATATACTGGAGATCTTGGTATCATATGAAACTACACAGTCGCCCATAAAGTTGTTATTAAATCATTTGTACCTCTTTTATGAAATTATTTTGACAATAAGATTTATCATTGACAGATAAAGGGTCAGCTTCTCAAAACTTTACTAATCAATCTCTTCCAAACATATCACAATGAAAATGAAACCACAATTTACAGAGGATTGTGTCTGAAAACATTCCAACATTCCAACTTTATGGGCAACCGTGTACAATGCTGCAAAGTTGGGCTATTTATTTTGCTAGCCGATTAGGCATGGCGATTTTTAAAAGCAGTCATGTGACGTGTGACGTCATGATGTCTGAATGAAAATGGGCTCTCTGGGTTACCACAAGTCTCCTCTTTACATGCATGTCTACTTTATGCTGTTAATAACTTGCAATTTAAGGTGAAAAACATACTCATACATAACATTTCTCATACATAAAAATGTGTTATTTTCGCCTTCTTTATTTGACTATTCCTGCATATTGGGGTCCCTAAACAGACTTTGAATTACATAAATTGGGTATTACTGGAAAGCTGAGACTTTTTTTCATGTGGATGATGTTAGTCATCAGTAGCCAGTTCATTGCAGTGAGGGCATTTCTTGAATCTTGACCTCACTATATAAAATGAGCTGCTGTGACCTCGAGGATAATCACAGCCTCATGAAACTTTACAGCCACAAACTAGAGACCTAGAGCATTCAGAAGATATATAGCTCTCCATCAAGTGAAATTAATCTTTGAATCCCCAGCTTTCAGATGATGCACAGCACTGCTATGTGGCATTTATTGTTGACCTGCTATCTCCCCCTAAACATCCACTGCCCACAACCCCCAATTCTCAATAAAAGGTGGACGAATAAGTACTGCATGTTTTTATCAGCCTGTATAGTTGTAACCATGCACCGAAGTCATTCTTTATCTCGGGGACAGTAGATGTAATCCCACTTCCACCTTGAACCACCACAATAGTGTGCTATGGTGCAAACAGCATTAAGCATGTCTTGCACGCTGCAAACACTTTAAATCGTTTACCATGGTGAGATACCCTCAGTGACCTAAAGCTGTTATCCCCTATACAGGCCTGAGTGCACATAATTGTGTGTTCCTACACTTGTCATTGTGCTCAATAATTGAATTGCAGTGTTAACTATTGTGTCACGGACTGGCAGTCTCTAGTTATGGTCCAATCAAACACATCTCCCATGTTCATCCACCTCGGTCTGACTCCCACACAGAAAATGTTATGATGAGATGTTTTGTGTTCTGGTCCTTCATTGTACCCCTTTTCTCTTTTTAAAGCCCAGAATGTCTACAGTGTTGGCAATGCTTATGGCACCTCCTTCATACCTTTTACAAAATCTACTGGTCTATCTATTTCATGCTGTAATTTGCCATACTATTCCATTCCATCTCCATAATCACACAGCTGTCTGCAAATACTTTGAACAATAATCTCTAAATAACAATAGACTGAATAAGAAGTGGGTGTAGCCTCCAGGTCTGAAAAGTGAAGCCCCTGCAGAAGTGCCTAAAACCTGCATTTTTTCTAATGGCCAGAAGGGGGCGACTCCACTGGCTGCAAAAAGAAACGAGATTGTACAAGTCTATGAAAAAACGACCTACTTCTCACTTGATTTATTCCCTCATTATTTCCCAATGAGTTTATGGTCTTAATCACTAGTTTCAAGTCTTCATTTAGTAAATTATGGTCCCATTTACAATAAAATAGGCGATAAAACAGGGTATGCTTTAGGCAGCAGTTACCTTGTGATTGACAAGTTGCTGTCACGGTGGTGTGCCAATCGGGATAGAAATGTTGCACTGTGTGTCCATGGTACTGTGTGCATTGAAATAACCCTGACTTTGTGTTTTTGTCTGTGTGTGTTTCCTCTTCAGGAAAGTCAACTGGAAAATTTGGGTAAAAAAATGTCACGTTCAGTGTTTGTTTGTATTAAAAGTTACTCTTAATACTCGGCTGTTCATTCTTCACCACTAAGTACAAGCTCCCTAGTGCCACCATCTCATCCAAATACTGTCACCTTTGCCTTAATGCCGTTCCATAAACCGATGGGTGATGTCACGCTGGTTATGTTCTCTTTTATTATACAGCCTATGTGAACAGTAATAATAATAATTTAATTACCAATATTTGTCTACCAAACTGCTTTCTGCTCCTTTAATTTCAGTTCTTACATTTACCCTCCAGATCCCCTTGTTTTATTTCTCCCTGCCACTTGTTTTTGCCTCTGTTTAGTTGGATTGGTGGTGCATATAGAAGGGGAAAATAGAATTAATGAGCCCCTGGGTAAATAAATGGATTTTGGCATTCAGCTCCCTCTTTTTCTTGCTCTCTGTTTCACCACAGTACTGACAGATTAATCAGTCCTTCATTTAATGATTTAATCAACCTTTAAAAAGGTATTTTTTCTACCCAAACCGCTTCACTTGGTGAGCCTTCTGATGGTCCTGATCGTAATAAAATAAAGCACTCTCAGCTCTGCTTAACAGTGAATTAGGCAAAAATGACTTTGAGCAAGGATACTTTTGAGCAAATGATGAATAATGCCATCCTTATGAAATCCCTACAATCCCTTGTATCCCTTGTGTGGTTACCTGGCCCAAACGTGCATGCATTGACAGGGTTTCCTTGTAGGGTGAAGCTTTTTCGGAGAGCTAAAAGGTTGACCATAACCCCTGCACATTTATCCTCAAATTTCACAGAGTTGCAGTTTAATCAAACATGTAATCACAGACATTACCGTGTTTGTCAGGGACCACATTGGTCTTTGTAGTACGTGCACAAAACAGAACTCTAAATGGTGTTTTGCAAAAGTCTGATAGTTGCCTTCACAACTTTGCTTCATGGATGATGGATGCTGAAGCCAAAAGTTGATAATCCCATCTTGCAATAGTAAAAAAAGCACCGCTGAAACCCACTCATTTCAACTGCAGCCAGCCTTATTGCCCTCTTTCATCTTCTGTCCCTCTTTACTTTACCTTTGATCTTACATTTCTGACTTTCCTGCTCTGCTGCAGCACTTACACCTGTAGACAAAGGAGGGAGAAGAAGCTGTTAGGCTTTTAGTAAAAAATTGTAGGCACAAGGCGCATACATGAGCGATGTACGCGCACAGTCTATATCATCTGCAGAACATCTGCTGGCCATCAAATGTGGCATCAAAGGCCGCTTGTTACTTGGATTGCATTAGCTTCCTGATGTTTCAGCTTTGATATGGCGCAGCATTACTTCAGTGAATGACACGTCCTCCTGCTACACTGCCTGAAAGTCTGCGAGCCTCAGCCCTTCATGTCCCAACAATACAAGTGTCTTTCTGGCTGCCTGGATAATCAAATGAAGACAGATGATACAGCAGAACTCCTGCAAGCATTGTCTTTTCACGAAAACTCTGTAAAGTTAATGCTGTATCACTGTCTTTTAATATCACAGGCTATTACAGTTTGTCCTGACTTTGGTAAAAGAGTAGGTGAGTTTAGGCTTATCAATATTGTCACTTGGGCAACAGACATTTTGTTTGTCTCTTCACTCAAGCAGCTTAAAGGTGTTAGTGTGAGATAAGTGCAGCTGGATCTTTTTTATTCCTTCAGGGAATATATCGCATCATGTCTCTTCATGTTGAGCACATCAGTAATCTGTTGCCGTTCTCTCACAGTTACCATTATCTAAATTAATTTGGTGGTTATATTTTTTATATGTAATTAGAAAGTGATACCACTTTCATTATGCTGAATGGCAGCACAGGCCCATTATATTCTAATAAGTTTCATAATTTATATGCACATGGACAATATACAGACTCAAACTGTTTGTGTGCATCTGTGTGTGGTATATATATATATATATATAATATATATTATATATATAAAATATATATATATATATATATATATATATGAGAAAAAAGTCAAGTGTTATTTTCAGAGAAAGGAGCAGTATGATCATGTAGGTTAAGAAAAATGGTCTCAATTTCCAACGAGGCTGAATCCATTTAAATACTCACTCAAAGCAACGCTAATATCTTAGGATATTTCCATGATTGAAATCTGTTTTAATGTCCTTAATTTTGGTAAGTGTGCTATAACTTTAATGGGACAAACTTGAAAGCCTTTAATTCACACACTCCTGATCACCATCCTATATTTCCATGTGCATATACCATAGTCATGCAGATTAATTTATGTGATACAATCAATATGAAAGCCAGTTGACTGACTTTTAAGTTTTAAGGGCTCCCATAAAACCTTTATTTTAAACTGTACTGAGTTAAATTCTTAGCCATGCCAACATTTCTTTCATGACAAGACAGAAAACATCTTGGATGTAAGTCAAGCCTTTATTAGACTTGGACACTTAAAAAGTGACAGTGCATTTATTAAAGTTTACAGGATCATACTCACTAATAGTAAAAGTTTTTTGCAGAGTCTTAGAAGATGTATCACTCTCTTGTATGCATGATTAATATGAAGCTACAGTCTGAAGATGGATAGCTTAGCTTAGACAGGAAGTAGGCGGAAACTGCTGGCTGGGCTAGCTTTCCCCTTCCAGTTTTCATTGTACCTAAAGCTAACCAACTGCTAACTTCATATTTACCATACAAACCATAGACTGAATAAAAGAAGTGGATGTAGCCACTGTGACCTCACCTGTTTTGTTGACTGCTGTTTTGAAGCCTTTGGCATTTTGGCCATCAAGGTAAAGCTGGGGAGGAGGATGCCATCTTATGCTAGCGCTAGCTTCATAAGCTAGGTGAATCTGTCAGTCAAAAATAAACAGTCGAAATCTCAATATTTGAGGTGATTTTGATTTTAGGCAATCAAAATGTTACAGTTAAAATTGGTCAGATGGTAACCACGGCATAAACATACCCTGCTTTCTCGTCTATTTTGCTCTAAATGGGACCATAATTTACTAAATGAACATCATGCTGGATTAAAGAAGACAAGGAAATAAGCAATTGAGACCAAAAACTTAATAGGAAAATGTTTACTGAGGTAATAAATCAAGTGAGAAGTAAGCTAATTTTCTCATAGGCTTCTATAAAATTGGATTTTATTTTACAACCAGTGGAGCCGCCCCCTGCTGGTCATTAGAGGTAGGTGCTGTTAATCTATTATCTATCTATCTCAAATAAGCATTACTCTATTAGAATTTAAATTGGAGGAAGAGGCTGACAGTTCATTTTATTTCTAAGAGGATTTGTTCATTTTACTCAACCCACATTTTCCCAGCTGCTGTTTTATCAATTTGCATGATTGTGGCATTTGCAACTTAATCCATTTAGTCCATGATTGGCTTGTTTTTGTCTTTCCTTGCAGTTTGTTTATATTGATTTGTGCTCTGACTTGGTGGATGACTTATTGACAAATCTAATCACGGAAAGCATCATTCACTGAGCAGGTACGTAGAGGCACTGTCATATTGCGGATATCACACACTGAGCTGATATGTGAGCACATCAAATACCAGTGCCCACTGGGAATTTGCTGTGTGGACTTAAGCATAGTAATTACATAGCTCAGTGTGGCCCTTATAATATAGCCTTCAATTAGCTGTCACTCTGTCGCACCACTGCCATCTGCAAATAACGTGTGTGTGGAACAAAAAAGTGAACACTGATAATGTGGAATACAAGGATACTTTTGTTCATTGTCCTTACATATTTATTTGCATTGAGAGTAGGGTTGCAAAATTCTGTGAATTGTCAAAGTTCCATTAGCCTGCCTTGCACGCTAGATTTCATTTCCCAATGCAGCACAGTCTGGCAACTAAGTTTCTTAGCCCTGTTTTAGTGATCCAATCACAGAACGTGGAGGAACGCCAAGACGATGACGCGTACTACTCGGCACTTGGAAGCTTGTAGTTTTGTAGTTTTCTTACGGATCCAACATGGCTGCAGCAGACACGGAACTCTCTTTCGATCTAGCTGTAGACGGCGTTTTAAATAGTTTAGAGCTAAAGTTGATTTTAAAAGAAGAACAACGTTTGACTTTACACTCCTGTTTCACCACGAAAAAGGATGTTTTAGCCTTGCTTCCGACAGGATTTGGCCAAAGCCTAATCTACCAACTAGCCCCGCTACCGCTCACTGCTGTAACGCCGGTAATCTCGCTACGAGCCGGGGGACAGCGGAGCTGCCCAGAGACCCGCAGCAGCTTGTCTATTGCCCATAAAATCAATGGATGTGTGTGGCTGAATAACATGAGGGGGAAATAAGGCGTAAAAATAAATAATCTTGCAGAAAGCGAGAACTGGAGAAGCAAAGCAGCAAGCAACACTCTCTCACAGACACACACACACCAACAATGCTGGTAGACTGTGAGCAGCCAGAGCCAGAACATGCTGCAGAAAAACGTTGCAGAAGCAGAATTGAGCATTTTAGTCTCAAAGTAGAGATGGGCTAGTCTGGCTATGTAAACATCAATTTCTGTCGCTCTACATACGTCATCTGGTATAACTGATACGATTGGCCAAGAGCTATGTACAGACGCTTTTGATAGACATTCATAGCACCCAATAAACGGCTCTGGAGGATCGTAAACCATGCCTCCTCTACGGAGAAATGAATTGCTGGTGTCCAGACTAATCTCACTTGTGATTAGTCTGGTGTTAGCCAGACTAAAGTTCCATGGAAATTAACTGGAATTTGTGGGAATAAACAGGAGATTTACAAAATTGAAGGTTGGCCCTTAACAGGCAACGTAAATATAATAAAATATATTTTAGCATAATCTTGCCTAAAACAACTAGATTTCATGCAAGTACAGTCACATCCCATGCACATAGCACACTGCTTACTGCAGGGCCACTGACGCCACGCCCCCTACCGAGACCACGCCCCTACATGCACTGTTGGTTCCTCCATCACATGTTTAACTCAACATTTACCTGTAGAATGGGACTTTTTGGGAGGGAGAGGCTCTTTTCTTCTTTTTTTTTCATTTAACATTTTGAATGGGACTTTTACTTCTTGGGTGGGGTCGGGGGAAATGAGTAATGTTGCAATAAAAGCAATAAAATAATTAAAACTTGATAAAGAATGCATTGAATATTTCCCAAATCCCCTAGCTTAACTTCCCATGGAAATTTACCAGCAATTTTCCACCCCTTTGCAACCCTAATTGAGAGCCATTCCAGCATGCATTGGGTAAAAGTCTGGGAAACTAGCCCATCACAAGAGTTATGATGTGTTCCGTGTGAAACAAGCACTGTTTTTAAATAAAGCAGCCTCCTCATTCATTTCAATGAATGATGCATGGATAGAGAGGAGGTACCAGCGCAGATGACTCCTGCAAGAAACCTTGACTGCAACTTGTAAATCACAAGGTAGCAACACACTAAAGCATACCCTACTTTTTTGTCTATTTTACTCTTATTGTGAACATACTTTTCTTAATAATTTACTTAAATAATATCATGCTGCCTTCAAAAAGACCTGAAACTAGTGGTTGAGATCATAAACACATGAACAAAATGACTACAAATTCACAAATGGATTGTGAGGGTTTGCGAAACATCTAAATGTGCAAATAAGGCAAAAACAAACTAATTCTCAAAGCACCCGCAAAGGGTGAATTGTATCTCGGTGCTCCAGTTCTATTTGCATGTGTTTAAATGAGATAATATGCATACATTTGGTGCAAAATCTGCCCGTCTATGCAAATAAGCCTCATCGCAAAAAGTCACTTCACAAACACGAGCGCTGATAGCCACACGCAGTTAGAGTGAAATTATTATTGTCTTCAGAGAGCTGGTGGTAAATGAGGCACGTTTATAAGGATGAATAACAGGCCCACTCAAACTCCTTTATTTTAGGATTCAGTGGCAGGATGCTCCTCTCAGTTCCCCTATGTGTCATTTTTGAAAATACATGAGAAATTAAAGTTAATAAAGAAATAGATTTTCTGGCTCAGTCTGAGTCTCTTACTGTGTCTCTCTTATCTCTGAAGACACACTTACTCAATCTTTGCGGTTAAATGAGCCGAGTCCAATTTAAAAAACGACAACAGCACAAACCCTGCCCAAGTACATGTCAGATTGGGATTTATTCAAGGAATCAGACCTCAAAACTCACACTTTAACCTACAGTGTATTTATACCCTGCAACTTGGATAATTGCAATCATGAGTAAAAAGGAGGCAAAAGGCCCCGTTGACTTCTTTTTGCAACCAGTGGAGCCGCCCCCTGCTGGCCATGAGAAAGAAGTCTGGCCTTTAAAAATGGCGCATGTTGTTGTGGCGTCACACCACGTCACATCCAGCTTAGCGTTCTATCCAATCAGCAACCAGGCTTTTTTCAGGGGAGAACAATGGCCCTGCTCTTCGACAGGGACAAAAAATGTCCGGTCAAACGGCTGCTAGGGTCGGCTCACATTCAAATTAGGGGCGTGTCCGCGAGGTATTCGACTATAGTGGAAACGCACCTTTTAGCCTTCATTTCAAACTGGCATTCTCTTACTATTTCTACTATTTCTATGCAATGCTCTGGATTTATCAATTTTGATGTGAGCGGAGGTTACGATCTAATCTGACGTCGGGTCTGAGCTCGTGTTTGAGTCAGCATGAAGTCCACATGTCTGAGTCAGAGAATTGGACTATTGTATTGATGCCTGGAGCAGATAAAACTCTGTGGGGATTTCTTTTTAAATTGTGAATATACCAACTGATTTATCATTGAAACATCATAAAAAATAAATAAAACCTACAACCGTGAAATTCTTTGAACAGGCTACTAGCGGAGACTATTAAATGTCTTCTGCTGTTACATATTTACCAATATCTGGTTGTACGTCAGTGTCTCCTCCACTACTGCTGTTTCTGTGCTGGTTTCTATGTTTGATTGATGAAGGCCACGGTGGGCCTTTTACTTACACTAGGAGCAAGGTGGAGTTTTTTCAGCACAGGAGTAGTGGCCGTAGAATAAAGTCTGCTGAAGGTAATCTATTAATGGAACTTGGAGTGACAGTATACATACACAGTCCACAGAGGATAGTTGATGGGAGATCAATACAGCAAATGTTTACCCCAGGGCCCTCTAACATGTTCATCTGGGCACTTACATATATGATCAACAATGACAAGCAAGAGTCACGTAAAGTGGCTCCGGCGAGTTGAGGATGGAGCAAACTGATGCAGTTCATCAGCATGCAGAGAAGATTCAAAAACAGGATTTCTGTCTCTCTTTGTTTTTGTCACTCTGCTTCAACCTGATTGGCCTTTAACAGTTCCAGTCATTTTTGCAGTTCCAGATGGACAAATTATGTAAATTTATTGCCACAGAATTGTGTATTAAATTACAGAATTGTTCATTTCAAATGGTTTTCATTCCCTGGCCCATCATCGCTCCCGACAGTTCCAAACAATAGTTCTACTGTTTTATTTGGGAGTATTTTGTTCCTAAAATATCCAATATTTCAAGAGGCTCTTTTGAACTTCGCACAAACAATCTGCACTGATGAGGCAGAACAAAATATTCACCAACACACAGCTGACTATTATTCTCCCTGGAGGTTGGGGTGCCGCCTGCAACATCAAGCACCAGAGCAGCACCAAAAAAAAAAGACAGACAAAAGCGAATATGATGAATGCACGGCAGAAATGGAGGTCTAATTTTCCCCCAGTATGCACTTTGTTTGCCTAATTAATTTGCTTTGGTTCAGGCACTTCGCCCAAATGCAGTTAGATAGACAGGGGGAGGGAGACTTGCCTTTCTTGTCTTTAAATATTCGGGCATTTTTGTCTGTCTGCGTCTGGCGACTCCACTGGGTTTCTTTCTGGTCCAATAACTCAGTGACAATAAAATACATGGTTTCATTGATAAATAATTTTGCAGACTTTGGTCCGGGCTATAATTTGTTTTATTCAGTGAGTGCTCCTGATGGATTTCTGCTCTGTGACTTCTTTGTGAGAACGTGCTGATCGTTTGTGTTTGATTGAAACCGGTTCAGGATCTGATTTCTTTTTAAAGACCGTAACAAAGGCCAGGCCAGACTAAATTGATACCAAATTAAACCAAAAACAAATGGAAACTGGAATGTAATTGTTTTCCCCAAAGGACACTTTATAACTTTCATTTAATCAGGCAGTTAAATGAAGAATACTTTTTCTACTGGCAAAGCAGAAGTTGTTTTGCATTTTTAAACATGATTAATTGTGGCCTATTTAGATCAGAACACGTGCTGACTACTATGCTATGCAATGTTTGGCACAATGGAGTCAGAAAGTTTGAGCCTTTTATTTCATATAATTATATAAGTTGTTGATGATGGGGATATGATATTACGTTCTGCAGTCCCAGTAGAATGCAAGGTTGGTGGGTGAGTGGTTGTCTTGTAAGGGCCAACATTTATGTTCTTCATTTACTGATTCAGTAATACATTAGGTTTATAATAAGGGCCATACACTACAGTCAAAAATGCTGTTTTTTCATGCACCTGTCAATTTGGAGATTTTGGGCTATTTTGCATGTCTTATTTCTACAGAAGAGGATTGGGGGTCAGGTAGGAGAAAAAAATAATGAGAGGAGGATTGTTTTTTTTTTTTCATTATGCAGTTTCAGAAAAAAAGGCAAAATTAATTTTTTGGGTGTTTGTGTAAAGTTGGAAAGATATTCACAGATTTGTTGTTCCTGTGTCAATAAGTCATCAGAGGAACATTGTTTTAGAGAAACAGCATCTATCTGAACAGTTAGCTAGACTGCAAGCTACAACCTGATTTTCATAAATGTCATAAAATGAGCAATAACCACAATATTTAAGGGTGTAGTAGAACTAAAATCCCCCGAAATTAGATATTCTTGGTAGCAGGCTACTACAACTATTTTTTTTATTTTTTTTTGGTGGGGGGAGAGATCTGCTTTTTTGTAATTTATGAGATTTTTTTAGACACATTAGACATACTGAGATTAAGATACTGGCATATTTTTACTTTTTTTCTCGAAGTGCATAATGAATTTTTTTCCCCTCCTCTCATTATTCTTTTGTCATACCTGGCTCTAATCCTCCAAGAAAGATAAATGCAAAATACACATTTTGTCATTTGTCTATTTGTGTCTGCAGATATCTCCTAAATCCACCAAATGCTACCACCAGATCATGTCTCATTTGCATATTTAAATTTTTAGAAAAATTGTAATAAAAAAAATGCTCTTAATCGAAGTAATCAACTAGAAAATGAAAATTGATATCTATTGATTAGTTATTAGATTAACCTGTAGTGCTTTGCAAAATGTATGGGATTTTACAGTACATATCTTTCAAGATATTTTCAAAATTATTTTTTTTCTCATATTCTGCGCCAGAAATCTCCACTTCAGTAGTGCTTACATACACCAGCATATTCTGAAGTTTTTGTTATTTTACAGAGGGGTTTGTTCATATATTATTCATAGCCTGATTTATATAACATTTTATTCCTAAAGACATGGCAAAAAATGTAGTTTTTATGGCAGCATTTTTTTAATATATGGAGTGATAAAAATAGATATCGAAGAGTCCCTATGTAAAAAAACAAAAAAAACATTTGACTCTAATATGCCAACAACAAAATGAAAAAAAATTTTGAACCTGACTTTATTCAAAGTTTAGATTTCTGTTTTGGAAATGTGTACAGTTATGAATAAGATAATGCATCATTTGCTTATTTAAACACAATATTTCAGAAAATACTCACCTGATGTGTTCCCCGTAAAATAATTATCAATTATTGCAACATAATTTAGTTCACAAATACAACTAAATCAAAACTTTAGTTGCAGAAAGTGAGAGACCCGGGAATAAGAATATGAAATAAATAAATCCACACCAATATGCACAGAATGCAACTTAATAATGAAGCCACTGACTAAAACTGTGGTTGGTCAGACCCTGCAAACAGAGTCTCTCCAGGCTTTCAACAGACGTGAATTGAGTGTACTGGTTCCAATACCTGAGTAAATAATTTAACAGCAGGCTTCTCCGAAATGAGCAGAATCTCTCGTCCACACTGGGAGTTGTCAGTACAATACACCTGAGTGAAAGAAGCCTGTTCATGAATAGAAACAGACAAACACTCTTACAAGCAGGATTGCTATTAACTGTAATTTATAATGGCTGTCTTTTAAGCCAGTGTTTTGCTAGATTAGGAAGTGAGCAGGCGGGGTGTGTGGTGTCAGAGCCGACATCAAACATCTGATTGTTAATTAGCTGCTGGTGATGTGACACACCTGTGCAGGAGGGGAAGACAGTGGCATCATCTCGTTAAATCTTTGCTCAAACAAACGCTGTGAAACATTGCTGCAAACATTCTTTTCTTTCAACAGTGCCGGCATGTTATTCATTAACAGCTTGCTTATTTTCCAAATGTCCGTTTCACACCTTGATTGTGACATTTGTGAGGCTCCTAACTGGCTGCTGTTAGATGCTAGAAGATTATTGTCTTATATTCAGTTTAATTATACCGTTTTTACAGCTATATATAGCTACATCAGTGTATTCACATACTATCTACAGAGATGAGTAAAACTTACTTTAATAGGCCTTTTTTACAGACTTGTCATGGAAAGCAAATGTGTTTCTAATAACATTAACAACAAGTCTGTTGTATGCAAGAGTCCCAGTATGCCATGACCGTGTGACAGTGAGCCAGACATGTCAAAATGTCCTCTGTGATAAAGGCATATTGGAATATTATATCATATACTTTTTATGCATCGATGATGTGTTACTAGACAATGGGCCCCTGGGAACAGACATGTTTCTTTTTGGTCTTTTTGTGTCTCTTTGTGCCTCTTTGTGGTCTTTATGTTTCTCTTTATGGTCTTTTTTTAAACCCTAACCCTAACCCTAACCCTCTTTGGTCTTTTTGTGTCTCTTTGTGCCTCTTTGTGGTCTTTATGTGTCTCTTTATGGTCTTTTGTGTCTCATGGGTTCATTTTGTGTCACTTTGCGGCCTTCTTGGGGTCTTTCTTTTTGTGGTTCTCTTTGTGGTCTTTTTTTTATCATGGTTGATTTGCCCTCTTTGGATTTTTTTGTGTGTCTTTTTGCAGTTGCTTTGCATCTTTTTGTCGTTCTTCTGTGTTTCTTTGTGATATTTTTGCATCTTTTTGTAGTCTGTATACGTCTCATTGAGTCACATACCTGGTGGGCCCTGACACTTTGGGCTCCTGTGCCCAGTGCCTGTTCAGTAATCCATCCATGTCTGTACCACTGCAGACATACTGCACCATATTATTTTGCACCAAAAAACGTAAAGCTGTTAATGAGTCTTTTTGCATATTATGTGTGGAACTTGGAACAAACCTACAAGAAAAAGTTTTTATAACCGTTAGTATTAAACAGTATTTTTAATTAACTGCATGAGAACCACTGGTATGTAGCTTTAAAGACACCTGGTGCTAAATCCTATTTATCCACCTCTCCTCTCTTTGCTTTCTTTTCTCTCCCTCCTGCCCTCTTCCCAGCGAATTGCACCGGCTATTGATTTTTCCGCAGGGGATGATTAGCCCTAACCTGTGTCAGAGTGCCAAGTCAGGGCAGTGATAATGCCTTCACTCAATGCACAATAACAACTCAGGTGCCCCGAGGAGCAAGTGCTAGCTGCTCGGCGCGTGCTAGCATGCTAATTTGCAGAGACTTGTGATAAATGCATGCTGTCATTCCAGCCGAACAAAGTCAGCCTCTCAGCAGTGCAGCAGCAAGGCCGATCCGATAAGCTACATCAAACAAATAGGTGGGAGTGTGATTGTTTATGCAGTGCTCTAACATACAGTGTAGATATATGTAGGCTCATATCGAGTAACCCGGCTGCAAACAATGCAACACAAACATTCCTAACAGCCAGAGCACAAGCAACATACCTCTGACACCTCATTAGTCTTCGTGTACCCTCAAGAGAGTCCCGCTCAGGCCTGAAATTTTCACTCTAGGCCAGCATCCCCCAATTTTCATGAACCCAAGCTTGGCTGAACCTGAAGCCAACGTTTTTAATGTCAAAATCCACTCCCTTTCCCTCTCCTTCCCTCCTTCTGAACCTCCTACTCACACTAACACAACAGCTGAGGGGTAGACCTGTCACAATCTGAAAATGCATTCAGTGTAACGATGCAATAAAGACACTGTCTGCTCCACTGCTGTATCGGCCCATCCATCATGATGAAGAGGCTAGTCAGAGTGTAAATATAAAGACATAAACAGTGGTCATGTCGCTCTCACCAAGCATTAGTTAGCCAGCCATCACACACACAGACAAGATGTTTGAACCTCTCCGCATTGATAAAGCACACTCTTAAACATTCGTAATGCTGAACAAGAGAGCAAGCGCTTCATAAATCAGAACTGACTGACCACTTTGCGTTGATGTGAGAGAAACACAGTGACAAAAGGCAAGTTGACAAATGTTTGCCAAATCTTTACCACTCGTCTATAAATCCAAAATAAAACCTGACAGATGGGCGACTGTTAAAAATCCCCCCGTTTTACATATCTTTATAGTCTCTGTGAGTAATGATCCAGCACCCAGTCAACATGTCAGAAGAGGGGGGTAGAAGTGAGGACAAATATATCAGAGTAGTCATAAATGAAGACTATTATTTTTTTGATTTCTGCTGTCATACCCCAATGTAATGGAAATATACAGCTCTGATTGCAAAAAAAAAAAAAGTAATAATAAATTGCTAATCTTCATGACCTACATTCAAGTGAATACAATAAAAAGATGAGATAGTTAACATTCAAACTGAGGTTTTTTTTTTGTAAATATATTCTGTTTTTATTTAATACAGCATCCCAAGTGTTTTCAGTCTGGGTTTAATTTACAACACTTCTTTCTAGAAAATATGTCCCCTCTGCACAACCCACAGTCCTTTTTATGAAAGTGTGTGTGTATATATATGTGTGGCCTATAGATAGCATATAAATAGTCCTTACATAATAAATGTACAAAGAAATTTACAATCAACTGATGTTTACCTGTAGGATAGCTCCCATTAGGGGGGCAGTACTTTTTTATGAACTGCCGTGTGAAAACTTTTCATTCTTCATTTATCGCCATTATGTTGTAATGCAGAAATAGATAACCATCAACCACAGCTAATGGTGTACTATGGAGACGGGCACACTTCAGTCTATTTTTCAGTCTTCTTTTTTTATTCATTACATCCAACTCATGGTAGCTAGAAGATCACAATCCTGATGAATTCACCCCTTTTCCATTGACAAACGAGTTCAAATCCATTTCTTTCAGCGTTTCATTTTGCCTGTTCGACCTAAAATAAATTGGTTCTGAACCTGAAAAGTTGTGTCCCAGCTAGGACAAAAAATTGCAGGATTTTCTTAATCTGAAGTGTGAACTGAAGTGGACGTGTTATATTGTACAGCTAGAAGGGGCTGGGCGATATGGACCAAAAGTCATATCCCGATATATTTAGGCTGAATATCGATATATGATATATATCCCGATATTTTTAGCGCAAAGTGAGAGCAAATGTTCAGTCTAAGTCAAAGCCAAATATGACATGTCACAAGTAGTTTTATTGAAACTGTTCATTTAAGTGAACATAAATACTGTATAACAACAGGAGTACCTTTTTTTAAAAACCAAAGCTCCATAAAGTGCACATTTAAATAAAATAAAATGTAAAATAAAAAAAGCCTATGAAATAAAATAGACCAATCTTTTTCTGAAATAAATATATTTATATGAGAAAAGAATAATGAACATTACAAAAGAACTAAATATGACAAACCCTTGTAAGGGCAGCATTTATATATAAAGGAAGGGGAAAAATGAACTATATCGATATATGCGATTATGTTCTAATTCCATATCACATTTAAAAATATATCGATATATCGCCCAGTCCTAACAGATAGTCTAGTCAATAGTCTTCTGTACCTTCTTATCAATAAAATTTTATCCGTGCTTGCTTTTCAATTACCGTATTTCCTCAAATAATAGCCGGGGCTTCTATTAATAAAAAATCAGTTTGGGACCCGGCTAATAATAGGGGCAGGCTATTATTTGAAGGAGGCTTTTCTTAAAAAAAGAAAATCAGAGCAGCTCTGACCGGCACTTTTTAGAGTGTTTTACACAGCGCATTGTAGCCAGTTACCCGGATGTCAGCCATATTGGAAGTACTCGGCTGTAAACAAACAATGAACAGCCAGCTGAATGTTCATTTTAAGCAGGATTTAAAATGTCTAAACTACTGAAAAGCCTAGAAGACTTCACAGAGAATGACTAGGACAGTGGGAGAAACAACGAAAATACAGGTGTTGTGTCGAAATCTGTTACCGTCAAAAGATGTTTCCTGAATGGTGTTCTCCATAGCATCACCTCCGCGGTTGGAGTTAAGATTTCAATTTAAGGTTAGGCCTTGTAGAGATAACTGTTTGGGGTTAAGATAAACTTGGGCTCATGTTAACAACTTAAAGGAGGACTGGTTGGGGTCAGGGATAAGGTTGGTGCAGGTTAAGGTAAGGGGGACACATATCGACGGGGGAACAGACTTTGACATAACACCAGTAAGACACCCGGCTTATAAAAGAGGCCGGCTTTTATTTACTAAAAATTGTTTTTACACCCGGTTACTAAATGAGGCTGGTCATTAATTAATGGCTTTAAATTGAGGAAATACGGATTTCTGTAATAACTGAACAAAAGCTTGCAGGTAATCAAAGCGATCCACTGTCTCGCTACTACATTTTACATTTTACTAGTGTTGTGTTGTCCTGGATAGCCTAAGAATTAGCATATATATACATACACACATACATACATACATACATACATACATACAGTAGTGTTCAAAATAATATCAGTCCAATGTGACTAACCAGATTAATCCAGGTTTTTAGTATATTTTTTATTACTACATGGCAAACAAGGTACCAATAGGTGCAGTAGATTCTCAGAAAACCAACAAGACCCAGCATTCGTGATATGCAGCTCTTAAGGCTGTGCAATTGGGCAATTAGTTGAAAGGGGTGTGTTCAAAAAAATAGCAGTGTCTGCCGTTGACTTTACAAACTCAAAACTATTTTGTACAAACTTTTTTGTTTCTAGGATTTAGCAATCCTGTGAATCACTAAACTAATATTTAGTTGGATGACCACAGTTTTTTATAACTGCTTCACATCTGTGTGGCATGGAGTCAACCAACTTGTGGCACCTTTCAGCTGTTATTCCACTCCAAGATTCTTTAACAACATTCCACAATTCATTTACATTTCTTGGTTTTGCTTCAGAAACAGCATTTTTGATGTCACCCCACAAGTTCTCAATTGGATTAAGGTCCACTCCATAACATCAATGTTGTTGGTTTGGAACCAAGATTTTGCTGGTTTACTAGTGTGTTTGGGGTCATCGTCTTGTTGAAACATCCATTTCAAGGGCATGTCCTCTTCAGCATAAGGCAACATGACCTCAAAGTATTTTGACATATGCAAACTGATCCATGATCCCTGGTATGTGATAAATAGGCCCAACACCATAGTAGGAGAAACATGCCCATATCATGATGCTTCACTGTCTTCACTGTGTACTGTGGCTTGAATTCAGAGTTTGGGGCTCGTCTCACAAACTGTCTGCGGCCCTTGGACCCAAAAAGAACAATTTTACTCTCATCAGTCCACAAAATGTTCCTCCATTTCTCTTTAAGCCAGTTGATGTGTTCTTTGGCAAATTGTAACCTCTTCTGCACATGCCTCTTTTTTTTTAACAGAGGAACTTTGCGGGAGATTTTTGTAAATAGATTAGCTTCACCCAGACGTCTTCTAACTGTCACAGCACTTCCAGGTAACTCCAGACTGTCTTTGATCATCCTGGAGCTGAACATTGGCTGAGCCTTTGCCATTCTGGTTATTCTTCCATCCATTTTGATGGTTGTCTTCCGTTTTCTGCCACGTGTCTCTGGTTTTGCTCTCCATTTTAAAGCATTGGAGATCATTTTAGCTGAACAGCCTATAATTGTTTGCACCTCTTTAAAAGTTTTCCCCTCTCCAATCAACTTTTTAATCAAAGTACGCTGTTCTTCTGAACAATGTCTTGAACGACCCATTTTCCTCAGGCTTTCAAAGAGAGATGCATGTTCAACAAGTGCTGGCTTCATCCTTAAATAGGAGGCCATTTGATTCACACCTGTCTTTTCACAAAATTGATGACCTCACTGATTGAGTGCCACACTGCTATTTTTTTAACACTCCCCTTTCTACTAATTGCCCAATTGCACAGCCTTAAGAGCTGCATATCACGAATGCTGGGTCTTGTTGGTTTTCTGAGAATCTACTGCATCTACTGGTACCTTGTTTGCCATGTAGTAATAAAAATATACTAAAAACCTGGATTAATCTGGTTAGTCACATTGGACTGCTATTATTTTGAACACTACTGTATATTGAGCTCAGGGTCTGAACACACAGACTTTGCGCCAGGCATGATTATATTAAAACCCCTCAGTTCCTGTCAGTTGCTTGGGTCGAGTTATCCTCGCAGTTCTTCATGCTGTTGGCGTTTCTTCATGCGCCTGCTGCTGCACTCATATGGAACAGTTTCCTTGACTACCTAGGAGTCAATGTGTGACAAATTAGAGGGAAAAATGGAATAAATGAATGCAGATCCTTCCATACAGGGCTCAAGGGGTCACCGACTGGTTTGATGAGTGTCAGTGTTATTTCAGTTGTAGGTCTTGAACACCTATGGGAGAATTCCCATGAAACCAATCATATCCGGGCCATGTTGAAGAATCAAATCATTTGTCAGTAAGGCTTTGGTAGACAATTATCTGATTAAAAAAACACATTTGAGGGCCTTTTTAGGGCTTCAGCTTTCAACAATAGAGCTGGCAGTAGATCAGGTCGTAATTTTAACAACATTGTATGATTATTGGATAATTTTAGTGGCCTGCACATGCAACAGCGTGGTTATACAATTATAATGTCCTCTTATCAGATCTCTGTTGTTCACATATTTTGGGAAATATAGAGAGCAAGGGAGAAAGTCTCAATGTTGTACTCTGAGCTATTGATTTGATAGTACTGTGGACATAATAACTACTGTAAGCTAGTACACTCCAAATTTGCACAAAATCTATATCTAGCATGCTCTTACCTGTGTCTCAGTCTTCCACATCTGTGCTTTCAGTGTCTCTGTACTGTACAGTGTCTCTGTACAGACTGTACTGTCTCTGTAAAGCCCAAATCTGCACAACATGAACAAGTTCCAGCAAAAATATATTATCCAAAACTGAGGAGAAATGAACAATAATGGAACCAAGATCCCAGGTTTCCCTGACGTTAGCATGTAGCAATGTACAGTACTGACTTTAGTCTTTAGGCAGGTATGGAAAGAATTGCCAAGAAAGAATTGATGCTGGTTTGAAGGTAAAGGGTGATCACATCAAATATTAATTTGATTTAGATTTTTCTTCTGTTCACTCACTTTGCATTTTGTTAATCGATAAAAATAAACTATTAACATTTTTATTTTTGAAAGCATTCTTATTTTACAGCATGTTGGGACCTGCCTAGGACTTTTGCACAGTACTGTATGTAACGTAAAGAATGTAGTAACATGCCTGGAGTAGATGACCATATATAAAAATCTGTCACATGCATAGACTGTATGACTTAAGCTTGAGCTCATAGTAGAAAAAACTTTGTTTGTGCTCACAGGGCTTTGAGATATGTTTACCACATTATTTTAAACTATGGCCACACTTGATGTAAACATCTGACATTGTAAGATTATTTATATGACAGAAAATAAGGAAAACCATCATAGGTCCCCTTTAATTTGTCACCCATTTGTGTAAAAAAAAATCCTCTCAACAAGTCTCAGCCTTGAGTTGATCACTGCAAGCCCCCAGCAAAACACAGTGTTCCTTATTTATTGAATTTGGACAAATGTGTTACATGCACCGCATTGAAGTTGCAGTGTAATGGGCAAACGTAGGGTGTGGGTTTCTACACAAAGACATACAGTACAAAGAAGATCTGTTGGCAGCGCTGGCACTCGGCGTCAAAATGAGACCGCAAAAGGGAAAAGAGGGAGGGAAGCTTTTGAGAGGGAATTTGTGATCCTCATGCTTTTACAAATCACCAGAAATACCCACGCAAACACACACAGACAACAGCATGTTTGAGGGCTTTATTCACTCGAGCTGAACGCTGCGCGTACACACACACACACACACACACACACACACACGGATCTTGACTCACAGACGAAAAAGCTCACCTATTTCCCAACCCACATAAACACATGTATACGGCGGTGAAACACACACACACACCCAATCAGTGATCCTCTCTTGGAATGCAACTGAAATGAGACAAAGAGGAAGAGGGGGTGGAGGAGGGGAATAAAAGCAGATTTACAAGGCCTGTTCCAGCACCAGTCAGCAACTTCATTCAGCCTCAGTGATGCTCTACAGCAGTGACACACACATGCATACACTTTGATGTCTTTTTTTTGGGATGTAAAGAAACAATGTGTAGTCTTGGCTCCATGTTACTGCTGGAAAAGACTCTATATGACGCGGCGAGGATGGCATCTGCAGCGGAACTGAGCACAGAAATGAAACCATTTCATTCAATGCCTTTTTTCCCCCTGATGCTTAGTCATTATTCAAATGTACAAGCTGAGGGTGAATACACAATGTGGTTACAGATTGGTTGAAACATCTCCCGCAACAATCGCGTCTCTTGATCCCTGACAAACTAGTTTGTCGATTATATCTGCATGTTGACCTTTAGCACATCACTCGCGGCAGAAAACAACAAAAATGTATATTTAATTCCCCGCATTGCAGATCTTCTCCCAGCTGCAACAAACAGATGTTAATAAAGAACTTCTCTCACGCGTTTCATTAATTCAGAAAGTTGTCTGTGTGACATGAGGGGCGTTTTTCTCAGCAAAGAAAAAAAAAAGTGAAATGCTGCTCATTTATCTTACAGATACAAAGAACTGATAAATAAAAAATGCTTTTATTTCTTCCCCACCGTTTTCATCTCTGAGGCCGAGCGTGTGCTTCCGTCTGATCTTTGCGGCTCTCACAGATACAGGGATCAGATTGTTGGAGATTTTTTTGTGTGTCTGAGCTTCATTGCAGTTTCCAGTGTTGGGATTACCAGTCCCTTTTGAAATGAAAGATTGAATCGCTTTCTTTGAAATGAGTTTGCATAGCACTTTCTTAAAAAGGTTCCAGACATGTTTCAGGAGACATTCATGAATAAATAAGCAGTGTTTATAGTAGTTTCACCGCTATGCAATATTTATGTAGCATGCTTGTGCTGTCAAAATAAAAGTCCTTTGGACAAATGTAATTTGTGATTCAAACTGCAATATTTAAAAGAAGGCATTTGATATATATTTACTAAGGGATTGGTCAACACAAAAGACAAATAAACACAAAGTTATCCCCAGATCACGCTGGTTAAAATAGTGCCATGCTGAATAAAGTTCTTTAAGACTTAATGTCTGTCATGTTGCATCTACCTGAGTGCGCCTCAAGAGAAAAGAAGCAATAACTTTCCTGACAGCGTGTATGTATGCACAGATCTTACAAGATTCTGTAATGCTTTTTAGGAGACACAATATGTAAGTGTAATCCAAGTGGGTGGGCAATGGTGACATTGTTTTTGAGCTCAATTTAACAAGCATCTCATGAAGATTTAATCTTGTTATGGCGGCTGAGGCCGGCTGTCAAGAATTATTCTTAGATGTGATAATCACTGCAGGCTCACGCTGAAAGTTTATATAAAAACGATTTAACTCCTCATGAGAAACGGTCCAAGCTCAGGAATTATCTCAGGGGGATACCATCAGGAAAACAAAGATGTAATGAAGAAATAAAATGTACCGTACACTGCTTGCAGAGAAACATTTTGATATCTAAGTGAGGTTTAAGAAATCATGTTTTCTAATGAAGGAAATGTGCAATGAAGGAACGGTTTACCCAAATCCCTGTCTCAAAAACAGCACCAAAGATAATAATAAATGATGAGTCACCGTCTAAGGGGCCAGTATACTACAATAAAAGTGCCTGTCAAATCATTGAATACTTAAAGAAAACTCCCCCACAGCTTTCCAACATGGGGATTCAGGAAGCTGTGTCTGACACCCACTTCATGTAGTGATGTGTGAGGTGAGAGAGCGAAGGAGGGTTCAAACTCCTCTTTTCACTTAAAAAAAAAAAATTTACACTGCTATTTCTGTCACTTTTCTGGTGCACAACGAAGTGCAACCTAATGAATGCCTTCCTGGAGATACTGTCTAAAAATGTGCAACCATATCCCCATTTAACTGTTTTCATGTCTCGACCCACTTGTCGACAGTTGGTGTTCCCTCTTGCCAACCGTCTCTCCTAACAAAGCTCCATTATCAATTACGTCTTGAGGGAAACGTGTTTTCTCCCAGAATACAGTCGCAGTATTAAACACATGGTTAACGTTATAAATTGAAATAAAACTACTTGATTAGGAAAAGATCACTGATTTGGTTTAAATGGTAAATGGATTGCACTTAAATATCGCTTTGGATAAAAGCGCTTTACACTACACACTACGCTTATTCACCCATTCACACACACATTCATACTGGTGGCCGAGGCTACCAGGGCACACTGGTGCCACCTGCCACCATTGGTTATTCATTCACACACTGATGGGAGCAATTTGGGGTTCAGTATCTTGCTCAAAGATTGAGAGCTTCCGATCCGTAGACGATCGCTCTACCAACTGAGCCACAGCCGTCCAGGTTTAGTAAGTTACATGACTTAACATAGATCAGCACTGACCAAAAGCCTATTTGTCCAATGGCCCGTTCTCATGAAAGCAAACAAAGTCTGTTTTGCCTTAGTAAGTGTTTCCCTCTCATGAGAAAGGTGTTTTCCCGTAGCACCCCCCTCAGTGGTTGTGGTTAGGGCTTAAATTTTGGTAAGAGCAGAGATACTGGGTAGGGGTTAGGGAAGGGTGGGATCCGGATGAGCAATGTAAAAAAAAAAAACCGAACCAGTTGGGATTAGGGGTTCAACTGATCACGTAATATCTGTGATCCGCATGGAGCACCCCTCACTGATCGGTACACATGCAGTTTGTTTGTCTGTTACTTTTTTTGGACTGGTCCCTAAACACACTCTCTCTACGAACGACGCTCTCTACAAAAAGGGGCAGAGTCGCCTCTTTTTCTGAAGCAAGCTCAGAACTCTTGACATCTGTAGTAAGATGCTGCAGATGTTTTATCAGTCTGTGGTGGTAGTGTGTTGTTTTATGCTGCACTCTAATGGGGAGGCAGCATCAGACACAGAGATGCAAGGCGGTTGGACAGACTGGTCTAAAGAGCTGGTTCTGTGGTTGGAGCCAGGTTGGACACACTGGAGGAGTTGGTGGAGAGATGACCTGTCAACATGTTCGAGTCCATCTTGAAATACCCGGATCATCTGCTACATAAAACCTTTATGGACAAAAAACAGCAGTGGACGGCTCCTCAAAATACATAATATATACAAAAGATACAAAAGATCCTTCACTCCTACAGCCATCAGGTTGTCTCATTCTTCCAGAGATTCTACTGAATTTCCCCTCATAGATAAATAAAGTAATTTGATGTCCACATTCTCCCTGAGAATGCCTCATCTTTCTGAAGGAGATTTTAAAATTATGATCTATGTTCAGTTTTTCTTTATTTCTTCCTTTTTTTTTACTGTCCATGTTTTTATTGCACTTTAATTTGTTTTTTATATATACTTTAATGTAAACATTGGATGGACATTGAGTTTTTTTCTTGAGTTTGTTTGAGTTTTGTCTATTTAAGTTGACCAAATAAATTGAAGTAAAGATGTATTCTACATTCTCTTTTTTTTGTTGCTGATCTGAAAAATGAATCAAAACCGTGAAGCTGATCTGAACCATGACTTTTGTGAACTGCTGCAAACTACCTCCTTCTAGTGTAACCTGGTAACCTATTTTTAGCGTGTAAGCATGTTAGCATTAGTAAAGTAGCTCTAAATGTACAGGAGTGTTATTTGGTCATGATTCAAAGTTTTAGTAGTTAGTACATTACAATCAATAGACTGATGTTGTCTTTAGGAAAATATATCAAATAAAATATCTACATTTTTGTAAATATTTCTTTGTCTTGCATCACTCTTGTCTCATTGTAGATAACCTGACCCTTGCTTTAGCGTGTCAGCTTGCTAACATTAGCAAAGTAGCTCTAAACATCAAGTACAGGTGCGTTATTTGGTCATGATTCATATATTAGTAGTTAGTAAGTTAAAATCTATAGACTGGTGTTGCCTTTAGAAAAATATATTAAATATAACATGTACATTTGTGTAAATATTGCTTTATGTTGCATCACTCTTGTCTCATTGTAGATAAGATCCACTTGATATACAATGTTGAAATAGATGATTTCTTTCTGTATGTTGGCTGCAAAGTACTAGGAGTTGAAACTCTGCCAAGTTCACCATTATTTGGCCCAGAGTATTATTTAGTCCAGAGTAAATATAGCTCAGATCCTCTCCCACTGCCTCTCCATCTCTGGCTGGCTCAGTGTCTCTTCTCCCCTCTCTCCAACTGATTTGGCTTGTAGTTTTTGCAGGCATGCGTGAGTGAATAGACCCTCGCCTCGTCAATAAAGCAATCATTAGAAGCAGATTGAGTTTGTGCTTGTGTACTGACAGCACATTGGATGGGGTGAATGCAGGAGGAGGAGTGGAGCGAGGGAGAGATGCTGATGGTGAGATTCGATATTTTGATGCGTGTCGGCTGAATCTGTCTCAGCCAATTTAAATGATGGGAAACACCCATATTGTTTTTTTTATAAGTCACACAGAGAACCTGCCATAACTTACCTTTAAACACACACATTCTTATATATGATCACATATGTGCACATTACTCAAGTAAACGGATTATTTTCCCCCTCTGTCTTTCATTGCTGCTCCTCTTTTACACAAATACAAATGCATATCAAGCAGTTAAAAATATAACAAAACAGGGCCAGACAATGATAAGATTTTGCAGCACACACATTTCCCCCCTCCGTCAGTAGCCACTTCAACCCCGCCCATCCTCCTCTCTGCCTCTGCCGGAGCTGTGAGTCCCCGGGGCCAGACTTGGTCAGTGCTCAGCTGTGATTTCGCTGTGTTTGAAATGCAATCAGTCCCAATTCTCTGTGCTCTCTCTCTCCCTTTCTCTCTCTCTAGCCCTCTAACAGGGAGCCAGCCTCACCCTGTCCACTGAAGCCCATACTTAAAGGACAGCCGAGCAGACAGATGGAGAAAAACAGTCAAGAGAAGTTTGACAAGGTTAGTCAAGCAGTGTGTTTGTATGGGTGCTGTGTTGCTGCTTCTATCTACAGAACCATCATGCTCGTAACAAATGTGTAGGAAGACACAACACATTGCCTCAGTTCACCTCCTCACTGTGAGAGATCTGCTACACTACTCTGCAACAGTCATGGAGTGTGAATATGGAACTAAAATGGCAATTACTGTGAACTGTAAAGTCTGTGACTGTACAGTTGTTCTGTTCTATCCAGGAAAATATGACTTCTTCTCTTCTAAAGTTGTCATAAGCCCAAAACATACAGATTTACTATGAAATAGGGCTATAGCTGAATTTTTTGGACATATTGAGGCCCTTAGTTCAAATATTCCCCATCCCAGCTGTTTAAATGTATTTTAAGTTAACTTTTAGAATATTATTATTTATCTTATTTTATTATTTATCTTTTTTATTTGTCTAAATCAAGTCAAATTTAGACAATGGTGGAAAATACAGGTTGATTGTGTGATCTATAGGGAGGAGGTTGGGTCGGGTTGGGTCGGACATGTTGTGTTCGTTAGGATTGGACCCCAAAGCAGAGAGACGTGCACACACTGACGGGTGAGAACTGAAAAATGTCTTTAATGACACGAACCAAAAAACCATACAAGGCAGGCTGCAGTGGCAGGGAGCTGGCTGGCAGGAGGAAATCCTCTGAGGCTTCAGGTGTACAGGGGGACAGCATGCCGGGAAGCAAAGGAATAATCTGGCAGTGATCTGGAGGGAAGACCAGGCTTAAGTACTGGGGGAAATGAACTGAGTGGATGCAGGTGTGCCACTGCTGCCAACAGGAGGAGCCAGCCACGCCCCCTTCCACACACAAGCTCTGCAGAGAAAAAGAAAAGGGAGGGTGAACAGAGAGAACAAAAGGAAAAAAACTCAACAACCAAGACAAACTAAACTGAACCATAACAGTACCCCCCCCTCAAGGGACGCCTCCTGGCGGCCTACCAGGCTTGTCTGGGTACCGATGGTAAAACTCTCTAATGAGCTCAGGGTCCAAAATAAGGGAGCGAGAAACCCATGAACGCTCCTCTGGGCCATACCCCTCCCAATCCACCAAGAACTGGAAACCTCGGCCTCGCCTCCGCACATCCAGCAGCTGCCGAACAGAGAATGCAGGGTGATCGTCGATGATCTGGGGGGGTGGAGGGGGCTCGGCTGGAGGGCACAGAGGGCTGGTGGAGACAGGCTTGAGGAGTGACACATGGAAGGACGGGTGGATATTGAGGGATGGAGGAAGCTTAAGTCTCACCACACAGGGGTTGATGATCCGGTCAATGACGTAAGGGCCGATGTACCTGGGAGTGAGTTTTCGGGACTCCGTTCTGAGGGGAAGATCACGGGAGGACAACCAGACCTTCTGGCCGGGCTGGTACTGGGGAGCTGGAGAGCGGTGACGGTCTGCCAGTCTCTGGTTCTGAGCCGCAGATCGGGTGAGAGCAGCCCGGGCTTCACGCCAGACTTGATGGGCACGCTGGAGGTGCGCCTGCACCGAGGGAACTGCCACCTCAGTCTCCTGTGCGGGGAAGAGAGGAGGCTGGAAACCATTAGCGGCCATAAAGGGGGACATACCTGAGGCAGAGCAGACCAGGGAGTTGTGGGCGTATTCAATCCATGGTAGGTGGGTAGACCAGGAGGTTGGGTGATGAAAAGCAACACAACGAAGTGCTGCCTCCAGACTCTGATTCGCCCGCTCAGTCTGGCCATTCGTCTGAGGATGGTAACCAGAAGAGAGGCTAGCCGACGCCCCCATAGCTTGGCAAAATGCCCGCCAAACTCTGGAGGAGAACTGTGGCCCTCTGTCGGACACAATGTCCTGGGGGATGCCATGTAGCCTTAGAACATGCTGGGTGAGCAAAGAAGCAGTCTCAAGGGCAGAGGGGAGTTTAGGCAGAGGGATAAAGTGCACAGACTTGGAAAAACGGTCAACAACAGTTAAAATGGTATCGTTACCTTCTGAAGGTGGCAGACCAGTGACAAAGTCCATGGCAATGTGAGACCAGGGCCGGTGGGGGATAGGAAGGGGGCGAAGGAGACCAGCAGGAGCACGATGTGAAGCCTTACTGCGGGCACAGACAGTACAGGCAGAGACGAACTCCTTAGTATCAGCGGACATTGAGGGCCACCAGAAACGCTGACGAAGCAGAGCCAAGGTCCGATGGAAGCCAGGGTGGCATGCCACCTTGGAGCAGTGTCCCCACTGGAGCACAGGGGATCGGACGGGGGGAGGCACAAACAGCCGGTTAGGTGGGACACCCTCAGGGGCTGGATGGTCCTCAAGGGCCTCCTGGACCTGCTGCTCGACCTCCCACCTGGCTGCTCCCACCACACAGGAGGATGGCAGGATAGTGTCCTCAGCAGGAACCTCAACGGGGGGAGAGAACTGACGAGAGAGGGCATCAGGTTTGACATTCCTGGAGCCTGGCCGGTAGGTGAGAGTGAAGTTGAACCGGCCCAGGAATAATGCCCACCGGGCCTGGCGAGAGTTGAGTCTGCGGGCGGAACGGAGGTAAGACAGGTTCTTGTGATCAGTCCAAACAACAAAAGGGTGAGTAGATCCCTCCAGCCAGTGTCTCCACTCCTGGAGGGCCAGCACCACCGCCAGCAGCTCACGATTCCCCACATCGTAGTTCCTCTCCGCAGGTGTAAGACGGCGAGAGAAGAATGCGCAGGGGTGCAGCTTCTGGTCAGAGGTGGATCGTTGCGACAGGACCGCTCCAACTCCAGAGTCAGAGGCATCAACCTCCACCACGAACTGGGCTGAGGGAACAGGATGACATAACACAGGAGCAGAGGAGAACAGACTCTTCAACTTAACAAACGTGGCTTCAGCCGGAGGTGACCACACAAAGGGTGACTTAGCAGAGGTTAACCTGGTAAGTGGTGCTGCAACTCGACTGTAATCACGGATGAACCGACGGTAAAAATTGGCAAACCCCAGAAACCTCTGTAGCTGCTTACGTGTGGTGGGAGTAGGCCAATCTACCACTGCCTTAATCTTGGCAGGGTCTGATTTGATCTGCCCCTTCTCCACCACAAAACCCAGAAAGCTCACAGATGATACATGAAATTCACACTTCTCTGCTTTCACAAAAAGTCTGTTTTCTAGAAGTCTCTGGAGAACAAGTTTAACATGTTGGATGTGTTCCCCACGTGTACGAGAAAAAATCAAAATGTCATCTAGGTAAACAAAAACAAACCTGTTGAGCATATCACGCAGAACATCATTTATGAGACACTGAAAAACAGCAGGTGCATTGGTTAACCCAAATGGCATGACTAGATATTCAAAATGTCCGAGAGGAGTGTTGAACCCAGTCTTCCACTCATCCCCCTCCTTTATTCTCACCAGGTGGTAAGCGTTGCGCAGGTCCAACTTGGAGAAGATGGTGGCCTGGTGGAGGGGAGCAAAGGCAGAGTCAATGAGCGGAAGGGGGTACTTGTTCTTGATGGTTATGTCATTTAGGCCCCTGAAGTCAACACAGGGACGTAGAGTCTTATCCTTCTTTTCAACAAAAAAGAAGCCCGCCCCCAAGGGCGAGGAGGATGGACGAATAAGACCAGCTGCCAGAGAGTCAGAAATATAGGTCTCCATAGCCTCCCTTTCAGGCCTGGAGAGGTTATAGAGTTTGCTAGTCGGATGGGTGGCACCAGGGAGCAGGTCGATACAACAGTCGTACGGCCTGTGAGGCGGTAGGGACAGAGCGCGGTCCTTGCTAAAAACCTCCCGCAGGTCATGATACTCAGGAGGGACAGAAGCTAGATCTACCGGTTTGGGGCGAACAGGTGGAGTGGAAATGGTGGTCGGGATGGCCGAGTGCAGACAGTGGGAGTGGCAATACAGACTCCAATTGGAGATAGATAATGTCGACCAGTCAATGTGTGGGTTGTGGAGTTTGAGCCAGGGGAGACCTAAAACTAAGGGTGAAGACGGTGAGGGAATAAGGTAAAAGGAGGTTGTCTCATGATGATTACCGGAAAGTTGCAGGGACACAGGGGCAGTACGGAGAGTTACACGGGCCAAGAGTCGACCATCGAGGGCAAAAACATCCTTGGGTTCTGAAAGTGGCTCTGTGGGCAGGTTAAACTGGGTGACAATACCAGAGTCAATGAAATTGTCATCTGAGCCAGAGTCCACTAAAACAGGGAGAGGAAGGTTAGTTTGAGACCAGGAAACAGTACCTTTAAGCTGAATGCGACTGGAGGGGGACGGACAAACAGATGTATGGCTCACCAGCGCCCCCCTTGCAGCTGATGAGCCCACTCTTTTGGCCGTTCGGGACAGTTTGCGAGGACGTGACCAGCTTGACCACAGTAGATGCAGAGTCTCAGGAGGAAGCGGCGATGACGTTCAGCAGGAGTGAGCCTCATCCTCCCCAACTGCATGGGCTCCTCATTGCTGGAGGGGGATGAGGCAGCTGGAAGAGGAACACCAGTGGAGGGTGGAGCAGGGTGCAGAGGTGACTTGGACTGAAGGGGAGGGGCCCTCTGTCTACCTGCTCTCTCCCTGCGTCTTTCACTGAGGCGGTTATCGAGACGGATGGCTAAGGAAATTAGTTCCTCCAAGGAGGAGGTCTCATCCCGAGCAGCAAGCTCATCCTTAAGCTCCTCACTAAGCCCACGCAGAAAAACCCCCTGTAAGGCCCTTTCGTCCCACCCACTCTCAGCTGCGAGAATGCGGAAGTCAATGGAGTAAGTAGCCACAGAATGAGATCCCTGACACAGGGAGAGAAGCCTAGTACCGGCTTCCTTACTCTGAAGTGGGTGGTCAAAAACTCTACGGAACTCATTACAGAAAAAATGGAAGGACTGCCAAGCAGGTGAGCCTGCGTTAGCCATGGCCACAGCCCATGCAGACGCCTTACCAGAAAGTAAACTGCTGGTAAAGGCAATCTTAGATTTATCGGTGGAGTAAGTTAACGGCTGCTGGTCAAACACTAGTGAACACTGATGGAGGAATTGACTGCATGACCCTAACTCTCCTGAATACCTGTCTGGGGTGGGGATGAAGGGCTCACGAGGGTGACTAGGCAGGGTGGGAGAAGCAGCTGGAGCAGGAGCAGGATCAGGAGACGGAGCAGGAGCTGCCAGTGTGGAAAGCTGAGTGGAGACCAGGTTCAGGCGGTTGTCGAGCTGGGTAAGGCTGGAGGTCAAGTGGAGCAGTCTGTCCATAACTTCATTCAGAGCGTTCTCATGTTGTCCAACACGAGCTCCCTGAGCGGTGAGGGCTTGTCTTACCCTCTCAAACTCTGCGGGGTCCATACTTGGCCAGATTATTCTGTTGTGTTCGTTAGGATTGGACCCCAAAGCAGAGAGACGTGCACACACTGACGGGTGAGAACTGAAAAATGTCTTTAATGACACGAACCAAAAAACCATACAAGGCAGGCTGCAGTGGCAGGGAGCTGGCTGGCAGGAGGAAATCCTCTGAGGCTTCAGGTGTACAGGGGGACAGCATGCCGGGAAGCAAAGGAATAATCTGGCAGTGATCTGGAGGGAAGACCAGGCTTAAGTACTGGGGGAAATGAACTGAGTGGATGCAGGTGTGCCACTGCTGCCAACAGGAGGAGCCAGCCACGCCCCCTTCCACACACAAGCTCTGCAGAGAAAAAGAAAAGGGAGGGTGAACAGAGAGAACAAAAGGAAAAAAACTCAACAACCAAGACAAACTAAACTGAACCATAACAGGACAATGGCAAACCAAAAGAAAATGTTATTTAATACGACAGCTTCACTAGTCCGTAATGTGACTACATAGTGTAATTACAACACACATTTATTTTAACCCTGAACTATGTTGACAGCTTATTTGCTAATGTTAGCATGCTAACATGCTTAAATAAGTGCCAGGTTATGCTAGGAAAGAAGTTGTTTGGATAATGGTTTCAAAGTTCCGCATGGCCAGCACTGTCTCCTTAAAATTACGTTACCATCCCAGGGCTGACACAAAGAGACAGACAGCCATCCACGCTCTCATTCACACCTACGGGCAATTTAGAGTCACCAGTTAAACCTAAGCTGCCTGTTTTCGGACTGTGAGAGGAAGACGGAGGAGCTGGAGAGAACCCATGCTGACACGGGGAGAACATTCGTTACCATACAATTAAACTTTATTCTCAATTACCTTCCAAGCGAAATGGTTTTCCTCCTGGACCTCCCGGTCAGTGCAGGGACTAGGTCAGGATTGATTGATGGCAAACAGGAAACAAACCAGGAGATCACTGTTTTTGTCTCACAAAGTAGTCCAGTTTCACAACATTAAATCAAATGGTAATTTATGTCGTTCTGAGAGTGAATGGCAAACAGCCTACTCTGTCTTTCTGGTATAAGGACATGCCTGTAAAATACTGGAATTGGCTTTTAAAATACCCACCATGTGAACACTTTTTTATACAAAAAAGTCCCCCAACACATCTAGAAAACATACATGACTTGGTCACGACATGACCTCAGTGACCTCTCCCTCTACCACCACTGCAACACTGATACAGACAAGTTTTAATTGAGTCTTTACAGGAAATAATCATTATTCATAAGACGTGTCCTGACAAGTCAATAAGGGGGAGAGTGGTTACCCAGAAGTGCAGAGTTGGGTGATAACTATCTGTGGCTTTATTACCATGAGCGACACCTCTTCTGTTATTTGATCTGCTGTTAATATAAAAATATTGATTACAGCAGCTTAAAGGCTCCTCTAAGGCTTTGGGGGGAAAAAGTTTAATCATGCAGTGCAGTAAAAAACACATCACACATCACAGTGTAAATCAGCCAGCATGGGTGCATTATGGTTTGTGACAATGACAACAAAAACACTGTAGCTGTTGTTCTGCTGGCTGACCAAACACTCATAGTCCGAGGTTATTTAACCACGTCAGGTCACGTATAAAATCTGAGTGATTCGTCAGAGTGGGTGAACCAGCCTTAAGAGGAGAGTTGTAATAGTTGTGATGCATTATTCATGAACATACATCATAAAAAGTTGTGCTGGGAAATGTTTCCTACAGATGATAACTGTATTTCTTACAAATGATCCTCCCTTCTTTCGCACTTCTGTCATGTTAAATCACGAGAAATGATTGCTTATAACTGTGACTGGTAAATCCTGCTAGACATTTATTGTGTCCCTCAGGTAGACTTCCTATCTCATCCTTTGGCCTCCTTTTCTGCTTCTTTAATGCCAAAAAAGCATATTATACAGTGTAGAACAGTGCAACATGTGTATCTCTGCCACTATGATGCAACATAGCACGTCTCAGTCAATGATATGTATCCAATATCAGTGTTTGGCTATTTCTCCCCATCGCCTCCTTTTCATGTCCCATTTAACATGAATCCAATTTTCACACTTGTGTACAGCTATCTCGTGCACATGAGTAATGTCGCTCTCAAACTAAGTAATATATATTTCTGTGGCGGTGCTGAGCTTTAGGGACAACACACAACAGCGGTCCTGAGAGGAGACATACGTTTGACATGTCGGTTTATTACCTTTATGATCCGTGCTATCGGTTCTGCCGTGTGAGCAGGAAAACCGGGGACATCTGTTTGTTTTGGAATTTGCACTACTATCCTATGGGTGTGCTGCCTTATCGCCGCGCGTGTTTATTGTTTATTGAGAACGTGGATGAAGCAGGTTGGATTGGGAACGACTGCCACAGCATAAAGGGGAAGAAAAGCAGGGAAGACTGATAAATTTCATACCTGCGTTATCTTTCTTTTTTCGTTTTTACACTAGGTTTTATTTTCTCTTACATCATTATCATGTAACAATCCCTTGCGTCACATAGCAGCTATACAGTACCCAGTTCAGAATGATATACAATCCTCAGCAATATGGTTATGGTGGAAGACATCCAGCTATGTTGATACAGATCTACAACACCATGTGGCGAGCAGCACCGCTCACTTACCACCTAATCTGAAAATGCTGGCTGGAAGTGTACATTTGTCAACGGTTTTATCAAGTAGGCACATTCCCCTCGCCAATATTTCATTTAGATATGACCATGACACCAACGGCAGGCTCAGTTAATACGTTGTGGCATCCCAGAAACAACGACCCCCTCATCTCTTCAGTACTCACATACCCTGCTGTACACTTTGACTTAAAGCTTGTTCACACGTAACTCAATAATTTTTAAAGTCACTACTGGTCTCGACAACAGGCTAATTGGATGGCTGACCCTGGTGATTGAAAAAAGCCCACTCAGCGGTTTAAAAACCAAATTCTATCAGCAACTACAAAGCTTAACTCAGAGCTGTCAGCTGTCAGTAATTTACAGATGGGTGATGAATTAAAGGGAAGAAATGGTCTGGTGTTGGTCCGCCATGAGCCCCCAGAACAGCTTCAGTGCTTCTTGTCGTAAATCAGAAGTATGCAATCAAAATTTAAAAAGGTCAAGCAAATTTCCTCAAGCAAAAACCCAGAACATCATAATGTCTAACTTGCTTTATGAATCAGTATATATACAACTGACTATCGACACCATGCAGTAAAATTATGTAAAAATGGCACAAGATGGTTCAATGGTGAAATATTCCATGCTCAAATTTCCTGGGTGAGGAAACTGGATTCTCATATCACAAGATCACACAAAAAAATCTTCAAGTAATGTGCTTGTCTCCACACCACCAGTTGTTTGGACCAATTACCGTACTGTGAGAAGCTACTGGCATGTTTGACCAAGAAAATCCTTTGGCTGGCTAGCTTGCTGTCAAAAAAAGGGGAGGTCTAATTAATTTGGTTTCTCGACACCCAATATTGTATGACAAACACTGCGATTAGTACCTCAACAACCAAATAAAGCACAATACATGGCTTCCCACAGCCACATTTCTCTGGTGAGAAATGGCTCTTACACCTTGAAAAGACCATTCCAGAGCCACAGAATACATTATAAATCAGTTTGTAACAGGCTAAATAACACTCTCTGTGATGAGTCAACTAAATTTGATTTGTCAATGCAAAGTGTTCTTTTAAATGGTCGTGAATAGGAGACTCCCCTCAAACACGACCCCATTGGTCGTCTGTACAGGCAGCAATATACGATCCATATTTATGCTTAAGAATGTCCTATATGGTGGTCTTAAATGTTTAAATGGGGGAATTTGCAAGTGGGTGGTGGTTGGGTTGAACAAACCTCAGAATTTCACCCAGGAGAATGGGGCTTGTGTCTCACGTGAAAACAAAAGCAAACAATTTTTTACTTAACTTACGTTGCTCACGGTTTGAGAATCACTTTTTTTTAAATGTAACTTACGGTAGTCACGTCACCCTTCTAACTGCTTCACTTCCAGCATTTACGTACATGTATATACTTTTTAAACTGTCTTTTATAACGCCTAGCCAGGAAGTTTATTTGCGCTAAACCTAGGTCAGTGGTTTTATAGACTAAATTCACAGAAACTGCAGCCTTTTTTTACAAGCGTGAACCATACATACATAAAATACATTCTTTAGCTGAAAGAAAGTACATGTCAATAATGTTTAAAACTGAGTCAATCCCCATAGACCTCCCCATGTTAAAATGCCCAACTTTACAGCAGAAAAAAACATGTTTACACATCTCTAAGCATCATGTTTTTACGTAACTGTGTCGCTTCTGGTAGTCATGTCGTCCTCGTAACTACTTCACTTCCGCAATGATTAACATTTATTTACTTTAACCTAACCTCTAACCCATCTTTTATAACACCTTACCAGGAAGTTTTTGGCCTAAACCGTTCAGTGGTTTTGTAGCCTAAATTCAATGAAACTGCAGTATTTACATTTTTTTACAGACGTGAACTATGTGTGTGTATAATGGCGTGTGCTATTTTTACAAACTAAACTCTGTACAGCGAAACGCTCATATGGGTAATAATGGTAAATGGACCTGCACTTATATAGCGCTTTTATAGTTGCTTTGCGACCACTCAAAGCGCTTTACACTACAGACTGCGCTCATTCTCCCTTTCACACACACATTCATACTGGTGGCAGAGGCTACCCTAAAAGGTACCACCTGCCACCATTGGGAATTCCTTCACACACAGATGAACGCAGCATCGGGAGCAATTTGGGGTTCAGTAGGTTGCTCAAGGATACTTCGACATGTAGGCTGCGACGGTCAGGGATCGAACCACCAACCCTTCGTTTAAGGGGCAACCCGCGCTACCAACTGAGCCACAGCCGCCCATAATGGGTGCCACTGACAAACAACCTATTCTGTCATTTAGGTTGGAGATCTTGTTGGTAAAAAGACATCAGAAATCGAGTAGAAGTATATAAAAAATCTCCTGCATACGAACACATGACATTCATTCAATTGCTATAAGCATGCAAACAAACCAATACATCTGCAAACTACCCCTACTTTATTATGTACCTCACACTCCAGGTAGAAAACTTACCTATACACACACACACACACACACACACACACACACACACACACACACACAAACCCAAGTCTTTTTGTTCCACTCAGTTTCTTACAACGGCATCTCATTAGTGCCCATCATTGCTTTATCTACGAGTGTAGATGACTTTGCTACAATCCAATCTCACCACACAACACTGAGGCTTTCAGACCCTGCTGCTCCAGTTTTACTGCAGGCTCAGTATTGCTAAGAATTTCCTTTTATATAGCTTGTCTACTGTGTCCTTTCATGGCATTGTGAGCCTCAGAAAATATACAGGCTACACCTCTGACCATAACAACAAGTCTGGCATTAAGGTGGTGCTCGGTATTTCCTGTTGGATTATCAGCTTTTCCCTTAAATCTACCTCTGTCTGCCCTCAGCACGGATGGAGTTTACATAAACTATGCAGCCTCAAAATACTCGCTTCTAGTTTACTGCAGCCCTATATAAACTGACCTTCTGTGTCTCAAATGCATGCAAATGACGTGAAAAGAAGTTCACATCAATTTGCTTTCCAGATTCTATTAAAGACTGTTGGATGTTACTTTATATGTTAGAACTCTTTTTTAAAGGCCTCAAATACGGCAAATTCCCAAACAATTTGGACTGAGAGAGACCTGATGTGTAGGGGGAAAGACATTTGTGCACCGGTCAACTGTCAGACATCTGTTCTTTTCAGTGCATTGGCTGGTGAATAGTGTTGCTGCAAGGCTTTATGTCGCTTCCCCCATCTGGAAAAATACCAAAGTCTGACACATCTCCATTGATGGCACCATTGCACTCACCAGTTTATGTAACAAGGCATCAGCAGTTGTTCTCTGGCCTCCCTCCATGGCCTTTATGCTCATATATTTGGCAGAGATGCCTGGCAGGGAGGTTTTACTGAATCCAAACTACTGTCTTATAATATTTTTTTAAATTTTGTTAATATAAGTTTGGGTGTGAGGTTAATATTTGTTTTTATTTAGATTTATTGCAGTTTTACAATTAGCCAGATTGCCTGTGCAGCTGTACATTCACTACAGATCTCTTAGCTCGGCTCCCCAGACATCACAAATCCCCCTCTAACCCGCTGTCAGAAACCAGGGAATATCGTAGCACATCAGAGACTGCAGGTGTAATTAATATAATTTGGTTTCACTGCATACCCCACTACTTTCTTCATTCCCACACTTTCTCAGGTCATGCACTGACCCTGCTTAGCCTGAGAGACAAGCTTGGCACACTCTACTCGTTCTCTATACCTGCTGATCTTGTTTTTTTCATGGCCATCTTACTTATCCTCAACAGATTTTTTCTGAATCCATCAAGTTTGCTGCATGCAGAGCCTTAAGCCTCCCTGCTCTTTATTGCATCTGTCCTGCAATATGCCCATGTCTGACTGCACCGACAAGTTTCTTTTCTACACTTTGATGAGTCTTAAGATTGTGTCAGCTTGTATTTCAAAGTTACAACATGCTGTATCACCTTTAGAATATTTTTGTATTACTGTGGTATTGCTGGATTTGTTTTCTTATCTTTGGAAAAGGACAAGCAGCAACCTCAAGGTCTAAAGTGAAGCCAATGTGGAAGTGCATTAAGCTTGCATTCTTTCAAATGGCCATTAGGGGGTGACTACACTGGTTCCAAAAGGAAGTCTGCGTCACTACCGAACTATGGACCCGAACCCAAATGCACAACTCTTGAGAGCAAAGTTTCAAAAATAAAGTAGGAATAAGGAAACAAACAGAAAATCACTCTTGCAAGGCTATACTAGGGAAACAAACAGAAAATCAGTCTTAAAAAAATCAAGCGCTGATTCTCTGACATAGGACAAGACGAGACAGGACAAAGGAAGACACGGACTTTATAAACACACAAGGTAATGGCACAGGTGGAAGCCATCAGGGCGGAGACAGGTAATCCTAAGGTGGGAAAACAGACAAAGGGAGAAAGTAAAACTGGAAACAGTGGACACAGACAGGAAGTGGAACCAAAATAAAACAGGAAATCACAAGACAACATAGACAGGAGGCAGAACTGAATGAATTAACACATTTTTCTTGACATGACAGTCTGGTTGTATAGAAGAATAGTATATATGTATTTCTATAGTCTGTGAAAATATTATCCTACTTGTGACTTGTTTATTACAGCAATACTCATTTTCTTAATGAGTTTATGGTCTCAACCCCCAGTATTCTTACAGTATGATGTTTATTTTGTAAATAATGGTCCCATTTAGAGTAAAATAGACAATAAAGTAGAGTATGCTTTAGGGGAGGGCTACCCTAGATTTTGGTCCCCCAAAATGTCTTTTTCAGCATTCACTTGTACTAAAAATTACTCTCAGTAGTCAGCTGTTCATCTTTAATTCACATATGTACCTTGCTAACCAAGCTAGCTACCTGGCGCAATTTTAAGCTGATAACTTAATTCAATTTTATCTATATAGCCCTGAATCACAAATCACAGATTTGCCTCATAGAGCTTTACAGACAGTAATAGGACTAATGGTAATAGTCATAGTAGCAGGACCGCAGCAGGCACAGCAACAGTCCAGACCCAACATCGATCCATGGTGATCCGGGTTGCACTTTATAACATCAGACAAATCAGACCTTACCTAACTCAACATGCTACTCAACTCCTGGCACACGCTGTCGTCATGTCAAAACTTGACTACTGTAACGCCAGTCTGCACAGTGAAACCCCTTCAGATTATCCAGAACGCGGCATCGCGCCTGGCCTACAACAAGCCTAAAAGGTCGCATGTCACACCAGTACTCATCAAACTCCACTGGCTACCTGTTGCAGCCCGCATCAAATTCAAATCTCTAATGCTGGCCTACAAAGTTGTCTCCGGTACTGCACCTACCTACCTGAACGCCCTGATACAGGCATATGCTACCTCACGACCGTTGCGCTCTTCCAATGAATGGCACTTGGCTCTGTTCTTCCAAGGCGATCCAAACTATTTGCGTTTGTTGATCCCCATTGGTGGAACACACTACCAGTTCCTAACAGAGCAGGGCGTCCCTCTCTACCTTTAAAAAAAAACTCCTGAAGACCCAGCTCTTCAGAGAGCATCTTCTCTCCTAGCACCACACGACAATTCTACTCCTTAAAGAATCGTCACTAGCACTTATTGCTGCACTACGCCTCTTATCACACTATACCTTGATTGTTTCCCTTTTTCTGTAAGTCTGCTAAATTACTAAATGTAAATGTAATGGTGAGGATCATAGTAGTAGCAGTGATAGGATAGAGTCCAGCAGCATTAATGGTGACAGGCCACTGTGGCCGAAATGTAACAATAAAACCATACACTTCTTCAGTAAGCTCTGGATGCAAGATGCAACATAGTCACATTGTCTGCATAGGCACTGTTTGGTTGGGAGCACAGCTATCCTTGCAGGCTTTATCCACCTACTCTACCATCAAATCAATTTGATGGCCAAATGATTACTTCTAGTACCATAGAGAAAGAATGATGCCTACTTCACCTTGTTGTGGTGAATCACATCTAAAAACATCCTCTGACCATGTTTTTTGTAAAAAAAATTAAATAAAAAAAAAAAGCCTCCTGCAAATAATATTTGGAATCACACTGAATGCATTACCAGAGTCCAAAAACACTTTCTTCCTGCTTTGCTGACTGAATTTGGAGTAGAATTATATGCTTAAAGCAACAAGATTAACCTGATATCTTCGCTTTTTGTGTGAATGAATACATATAGCTTTCGGTAGCCGGTGCACACTAAAGTAATTCCCCCATATTTTCTAAAGTGCCCTGATCTGGAATCACTTTAAGTTATTTTGATTTCTATTGTTTTTATCTAGTGGGAATAGATGTCTTGGTGTTAGGTCTTTGCAACATATTCTCACATTCTGGCACATTCCACCATCTTTTATTGTTTGCACTTTTCTTTATGTATGACTTGTAACTCCAAATAGTTCATGTGTATGCATGTCCAGTTACTGTTACACTAGCAATGTATAAATATCCAGAAATTGTAAATGAGCTCAGCAGTTTTTGTAGCTTAAGACACTCACTCCACCTCTGGCTACTGGTGTTGAATACATTAACTACACACACATCAGCCTGGGTGCACAAAGCCTTAAAGAAATGTGACCAGATTTTCTTAATATAACTTTATAATTGACCCTTTGTTAGGCCCCTCCCTAGAACAGCCACTATCCAATCCTTCATTAGCCTTCGTTTAATTAGGTGCGGAACCTGTCAAGCTTTCTGTACAAGGGAAAATGCTAAAACAGTGTGCAGTCTGACAGCACACATCATAGTTTAGAGGGTGAACTTTTTGGTTTCCTTCAGCCAAAAACACAAGAGGAGAAAACTTGGGTGTGGAATAAATTGTGCAGAACACTGAAGATCAACAAAAACTCCAAAGTGTTTATTATAATATTAAACATAACTTAAGTTTAACTAAGTTAGGTTTTTTTATACCAGCGACCTGTCCAGGGTGTAGCCCGCCTCTCGCACAGCTGGGTTTTTCAATAATTTTATTTCAATCTACAATGTCATTTAGCAGATGCTTTTATCCAAAGCAATGTACATTTGAGAGATCATACAACACAAGCAAGGATGAAGTCGAGAAACAACACAAGAATAAGCAAGAATAAGTGGCATGTACTACGCTGAGTCCTGTTAGGACGTAAGTGCTTTTTGGACGCAAGTGCTTTTCAGTAGTGAGTGCAGATTTTTTTTCCTTTTTGTTGTCTGTGTTTTCATTATGTGTGTAGGTGTTCTTCAGCCTCTTTTTGAAAATTGATAAGGACTCAGCAGATCGGATGGAGTTTGGAAGGTTGTTCCACCACCTGGGCACTACAGAGGAGAAGAGTCTGGTTTGAGACGTAGAGCCCTTCAGCGGCGGAGGAGCCAGACGTCTCTCACTCAAAGTGCGTAGTGAGTGGGAGAGGTTGTGGACCTGAACAAAGGAGTTCAGATATGTAGGAGCTGTGCCCGTTGCTTTCTTGCAAGCAAGAGACAAGGCTTTGAATTTGAAGTTTTTCCATGAGTTTTTTTTAGGCTGAGCATATAAGCTGCATAAGATAAACCCTATTTACGCTGGTTAGGAAGCAAAGGGAAAATTTAGCTTTGCTAGAAATGTCTATCCGCAAGACTGCTGTCTACTTCTGTCTATATTTCCCAAATATTTTTCTAGAAAATTGCTATTATTTCCTTTGGAATATCTCACTGATATCATTGAAAATGTCATATTTACATGCCCGATGCCAAATCTTGGCAGGCCTAGCAGCAGTGACCAGGGGGGTGGGACTTAGCAAAGGGTCAATACATGAAGGAGATTTTAGCTAGGAAGCGTAGGACTGAAAATATCATTTAAAACTTTGTCCAAAAGTGGCTGCAGCTTAGTATCAGAAGACGTCCTTAATGATTCATACAGACCATCTTCTCTCTGGGAGGTGTCTGCTGGCGTGTGTACATTTGAGCCACGTGTGTGTGTGTCTGTGTGTTTGTGTGTGTGTGTCAGCATTTTTTGCAACCTGTGCACAAAGCAGCAGGTGAATTCTAACACCTGGCACCAGTTGAAGGCAGAGGGCAGAGGGCAACCGCCCCCGCTGGCACTCCATGTGCTCTGGACAAGCATCCAAAGGCACTGACCACCAACACACAATTATGGCTGGGCAGCACCAGTTCTATATGAACAATTACTAAAGCTGCCAGACGGAGTGGGGCTAGATTGGTCAGCTGCCAGACTGACAGCTACCCCCAGCAGAGAGATCACAGACGCTCTGGACTGCTGCATGAGGGAATGCTGCCATGCATTCTCCAGCCTTCTTTCAGTCACATTCTGCCCAAAACTTTTTCTCTTTCCCTCTCTACTGCCTCCATTGTTTAGGCACACTGCAAAAACTAGTAAAGCACACACAAAGACATGCTGATCAACTACTTTAAATTAGTGTCCATCTGTATTATTTCCAAGTAGCAACGATCGCTTCTATTTCTTCACTTGACTCCTTTTACCTTTGCCTCATCTCTATCTTAACTTTGCTTTCCCTTCATATACTTTCATCATCCTAGGCTCCATCTTTGTTCTTCTCGCTCTGTCAGTTGCTGGGGTCGATAGGCAAGGCCTTCCCCGAGGCCCCTTACACGCTCATATCAATCTAGTTCAATCTAGTTATTAATAACACAGGTGATGGAGATAGAGAAATTGATTATTCTCACCCCCTCGCCGCTCCCTCCCTCTCTCTCAAGTCTCTGATGAACCAACAGAAGCAGAACCAAAACAGTCTGTGAGAGCAGAGGTTCAAAGAGACAGAAACAAATATTCAGAAGTGAAAAGATTTATCAGGTTTATTTTCTCAACTTGTGTTTTCACTTGTCAGATTTACTTCCTAGATAGTAACAGTTATAGAATAACTGTAAAGCTGATGGTGTGGCTCAAGTGAATGGTACAGATACCATAATCAATAACTCTATTTTTTTGCACAATGCGACTCCCACTCAAGGAATTGTATTTTAGTGACAGTTGCTGTCTGACATTTGAGAACTGTACAGAATATTCCATAAACTTTGGTATAAGGAGCGCATTCTATTAACCATTACCTATTTCAACTGTCCCTATCAAATAGGGATGTCCCGATCAGGTTTTTTTGCCCTTGAGTCCGAGTCCGAGTCATTTGATTTTGAGTATCTGCCGATACCACGTATCATGTTTATTGTATTGAATGCAGCCTTTTCCTTACCGCCTCTTGAAATTCCCAGTTTACATACCTCACAGTTTGCAATCGCAGTGTTATTTTAACTCACTTTAAAATACTTCAGACTGCAGACATGCTGCCGTGTTGTTGGCTTTTTTCTTCTTCTTCTTCTCTTCTTCTTCTTGTAATGGCGGCAGCACCAGCTTTATGCATTAGCGCCACCTAGGTTGGAGTGTGTGAACTTCTGCTTCGCTTATTGACATGCAGCCTGCAGTAATATGATATCACGCTGAATATACATATATCGATCCCTGATCGGGACAACATGTCCGATTCCGATCGAGTCTGAAACCATGTGATCGGCCCCGATGTCCGATCACGTGATCAGATCGGGACATCCCTACTTTAAAACATTCAACTTTTTGATGGACCTACTGTGCTGTTAAGTGTGCATTTCACTCTAGCCTAACTCAGTGATAGACCATGGACCAGACCAGATACAGGTACCACTCAAGGTGGCAAAACTTACAATAATTTTTGAAAATGTCCATGTCTGTAGATGATATTTTGGTGTGATAGACGTTCCTGATTGGCAGCTGTGTCAAAGTAACCAGCTCATGAAGCGAACTACCCCCTAAAGTAAATTGGATTTTAGACACTAGTGCATATCCTGGTTTAGGCTCATGGTCAGGACATTTTCCATTGTTCTAAATTATTGTTTGTTGTCATTTTAAAATGGACCATCTTGGCTTTCATTCAAGCACACTTGCCACCTTGAGTGGTACTGTCAAATGAAATGCTGGTCTTTGGCCCATGGACTACTAAGGTTAGCACTGATTCCCACTAAACAGTACTTTACTTTATTTTATTGCTGAGTCATCATTAATGGGTCTTGATGTGGTGATGGCAGATAACCAGACTGTTGAAACTTAAAAAGTACTCCTGTAATGTCAGTGCTCGTATGCAGACCGTTCTTACCCATGCAGCAGCTTATTTCGGCCCATACTTATGTTTATTGTTAAGTGGCGACCTCTGGTGGCCATAGTCATTGTAACGGGAGAAAAGTGGATGAATGGGTCATACAAACACAGGACTTTCACCCAGGAGACCACTGTTCCTGTTCTGTGGGAAACCAAAATCAACATTGAGTTATTTTAACTTCTATGAACGTATGAACATTGACTTAGATAACGTACTATCCTACTTGCATATGTACATTTGTAACACAACATGGTTACAGCTTTTTTTAAAACCTCAAACTCTGATCTTTTCCTAAACATAACCAAGTAGCTTTGTTGCCTAACCTAACCCGACTGCAACCATATTCTGTTTATGAGTATGTGTTGCCATATGTTACCCTGTGATTTGAATAGTGAGAGCAGTTAAGAAATCATAAACAGCATACTGGTAAACTACCTGTGTCAAAGTGATTTTACACAGATACAAACAAAATAACTTATTATTATTGTTAGGTGGAATAAAAAACACCAAGGATATGTTTGCTTTCCAAGCAAAAATACCATTTATTTTCTGTTTGACTTTACATTAACCTGTAAACCTGTAAAGTACCGTTGAAAACACTGCTGCTGTACGCTAAGAGAAGTTCTGGACTATGTTCCGCCTTCTGAATCACTCTGAGAAAGCAGCAGTGTGCATGTTAAATTTACAGGAAGTTGTATTTCTGTGTGTGTGTGTGTGTGTGTGTGTGTTTTTGTGCCTTAATCCTACCAGTGCTTCCCTCAGCTTTTCTCATGGACCATGGACAGAGCAGGAATAGGTGATGAGCTTACAATGCGGAAGCCACAGGAAACATTAATTCGTAATCTAACAGAAGTATTGGTGTGGAACCTCTCCTGACCGACAATATTGCACCGAAAAGTGATTTTTGTTCTGCAGGTCGGAGATTAGATATCATGGGTTGTGTATAAAACTGGAATTCGGGATTTTTTTGTGCACCGAGACGTCTATTTGAAATGAATTGCCTGCTGTATTTGTGCTCATGTGAAGGAGAGGGAGCGGCCGATGGTGAGAGATGGAGAAAGAGAGATGCTGCACTGGTGCGTGGCAGGCGGGTTATTACAATAATGAGGATGGATGTGTTTATCATGAGTTGTGTATCCCATTCCGATCCTTCCCTCCTTCTCTTCCTCCCTCCATACCACTTTCCCTCTCTGGCTCACTCGAGTAGCTCCGTCTGAATCCTACATCTGGTGGACCGGGACCTCATCTCGATGCTGCAGCATTGCTGTTACAGCTTGTCTCGAGAGGACGGAGTGTTTGGGTGTTGTGTGTGTATGTGCAACCCTTCTCCGCCTCCACCACCCCTCCACCTTTGTGGCTAAGGCCAGGTGTGGCTATGGGGGGGTAATGGGGTATGGAATTTGGGCAGGAGAAAAAGAACCACTCCACGATTCAGCGATTTCTGTGACAGGGCCCCTGGTGATAACCCTCCACCCTTTCCTGTTGTCTTTAGCCCTCCTCGTCTAAGAGGCAGAGGCAAGAGAAATCCAATTTTCAGGGCACCTTCTTTCACGCATCCTTGTGCACATCCATCCATCTGTCTGTCCACTTTTGAGTCCCAGACCACTAGATTTCCTCCACAGGTCATCGCATCCGGAGAGGATTAGGACATTTGAGTGACAATAACAGACCCAGACAGCTCTTGTAAATGATGGAAGTCGTTAAAAGGTGCCAGACTTTCATGCTGAGTACACTAAAACTTTCTCTTCTGGGAGAGAGCAGAAAGAAGAACTAGTAATCTAAAAGTTCTTCTAAAAAACTGTTCCTGACAAAAGCATCACACTTACAGATTTGCTTTCATTTCGGGAAATCAAAGGAGTCAGTACACCTGTAATCTAACTCAGAAACACGATTAATGACGGCTTGGTTGTTTTTTAAAAGGGCTGTTGAACTAAATTGAATGGAGCGTGGCTGGGCCACCCGACTGCTACACAAAGACGGGGGAATCTGGAAGGAGAGGAATACTCAGATCCTTAACAGAACCACAGTATCACTTCAAAGCTCTTAATTAAATCATGAAATCTGACTGAATGCAGTGACACTAAATCAAAGTGATCATCAGGTCAACAGATCAATACTGTGAAAATCCTCCTCACAAACATCCTGTCACTCACAGTTTCCCTGTCTCTCATTCACACTGAATTCTTCATCGCTTTTTCCACACACAAACTCCTTTTGTCTCTTTCTCTTCACCCCTCTACTCTCTCTTCAGGGATCAATTCAGTCAGCTCCATTGGTTCGAAAATAAACATTTGCTTAATGGCACACAAATAAAAGGGAAAGACATGGTTTTTAATGAGTAATTGATCTTCCGTTTTGTCCCTTTTTCTTTGACCTTGTTGCCCCCCCGTTTACACAGAGCTGTGCGATGTATTGTCGCACTCGCTGAAGTTCTGACATCTCACAATCAGATTGACTGACGCATCCCAGTGTCACGGAAAGTTCATGGTAAAATTGTGCTCGTCGCAATTCTCCGGCTTTTCTTTTTCTCCGGCATGATCGTTATCGGTGGTGTGGGTGTTATTGAAGTGAGCGTACGTGTGTGCTCTCTGTGTTATTTTCCCAGAGATGGCCCCCTCGTTCCTGGAAATGAGCGCGACCATCCAAAGCAGGCACTCAAGTGCTAATCAGCGCCTGTGTGATTGGCTTTGGGTAATCGTTAAAGAAAATTGCTGTGCTCTTTTTGATGAGTCAAGAACTGACATGCCCTTGAATGAGTTGCTTCAGATATGAGCGCAAGCGGTTTGTGTTTGTGTGCAGTGCAAAAGTACACATTTTAACACAGTATTTTAAGTTCTTTGCAGTCTTTAAATTATACTTCTGAAACAAGTGGATAATCTCCCAATGAGATGAGATGATGTTGCTCATTTCAGTGCGCTTACTTTGAGAGTTGTCTTATGACTTTAAAGTGATAATATCTTGCAATCAAGAAAATGCCTATGTATATTTAAAGTTAGTATTACTTGAGAATATCCTTTGAAGTGTTTTAAAAATGTGGTCTCTGAACTTCTCCATATGATTTTCAAGTTTAAATAACTTTTGCGCTGTTTAAAAGTGTGCAAGTTTGTATTTCACACCTGAGGAAACAAGACTAGGACGCAATGCTGGAAGCTGTGAGGTGGTTCTTAGTCACAGCAGTGCTTTGAGCGAAAGCCAACCTGCTCTGAACACAAAGCACTGAACACAGAGTAAAGCTTAGGATAATGGGAATTTCTATTAGCTTTTCAGTATTTAGTCCTAAAGTTGTAGGCAAATTGAGATGTATTTTGACTTGATGATGGCACTGTAAAAAAAAAAGTCAACAATTTTACAATTTATCCTGTGGGGGACATGAATTTCTGTACCAAACGGTGTGCCAATCTATCTTCATTGGTTTTAAATGGCCGTTTGCAACCAAAATCTTGCATTACCACCTTCTTCTGGATTAAGACTAGATCTATCTCCAAACTTTAAAAAAAGAAAGGAAAAAGAACTTCTTCCCTACACTTTACAAATTATCCTCATCAATCTCAGCTTTACGAAGCCTGAATCCCTCTTTCAACACCCCCTGCACTTCCTCATCCAATCTATTTTGTCTTTCATTGGAAAAGTTAAAACTTTCTATTTGTGACGCGTTTAATCAGGGTTAGTGTCAATTCTCACCCTTAGTGTCAATAAGTCTTTCACCCTTGGGACCATGCATATTTGTACAAAATGCCATGCTAACACATGTAAATGTTTAAATTCAGTCTGTCCAAAGTGGTGGACCAACAGACTGACTTTTTCCACCCTAAAGCAATGCCTCTAGCATGGCTAGGAAAAAAAAGATTAATGTTTGAAGTCTGGCTTCTTTTATAAACCCCTGAATCTCACTGGAGTCCCCCAAACCAGTTTAAGGTAGCTTCATATGACTGAACAGCAGGGGCACCGGGTGAACTGGTGGGTTTCAGAAACCCCCACAATCCCCACAAAGAGCACTTTAACACCCAGAGTAAGATATATTATATATTGGTGAGCCTGCTGTGCCTGCAGTTACCAAGTGCTGCCTTTCAGAGTCTTTTCCTGTCATGGCATGATGCACCATGTAATCTTCCCCTCGGACTGTTCGAGTTATTGTGATATTTGAGTGTCATGGCTGGCAGAGAAGGTTGGCCTCCTCGGGGCCATGACAACTGATGTAAGATAAATCATCTGCACGTCTGCCGTACACATGGGAAAGTCAAGTACATGCAGGATGCAGCTCCCACAGCAGCAAAGCTACCAGTCAGTCATCATGCAAGGTTTCTTTAATGATTTATACTCTTTTAGTTTGGTGAAAGTAGAGATGAACACACAGCTCACGGTAAACCTGACTGAAATACTAAATACTTGGATTATCTAAAATATTTATGTTGCTCAGTAAATCTGGATGTCAGCCCCTTAAAGGGCCTGTATGACAGCTGCCAGGTAATGGATTTGTGGTGCAATGAAAGAGACAAGATCTTAGCAGGTGTAGGATAAATTCAGAGCTGAGCTACAGACTTGGCATGAGTCGTAAGTCACTAAATTGACATTTTGATCTGACCTTGAGACCTGACTTACTAATTACTTGACTTCAAAACTGGACGTGACCCCAAAAGACCAGCATTTGACCCTTTTGGACCTGAGAATTGGATTTTCCCTTGAAGTCCTTATGACTTCATTGAAATGTGAATAAGAGGATTGACTTGAGTCTAGATCTGATGAACTTGCGGCTTGACTTGGACTTGCTTAAAGAACTTGAGACCTGTCTGGAAAGATTTGAGACCATACTTGGCCTTGCACCAGAGGATTTAAGACTCAGCCTGAAATCTTTGATTGAGACTTGATGTAGACTTGCCTGAAAGGGCATTAGACTTACATGAAAAACTTTAAGTGTTGGATTTGAAATCTAATTTAGACATGTTCTCAAGGATTTAAGATTAAACCTAAAAAATCAGACTAATATTTGTGACTTGACTTGATTTTTACCTCAGACTTGAGATTTATCAAGGATTTACCACAGAAGACTTGAAACTGGACCAAGACTTGAAATTTGAGATTAGACCTGAAAGACTTTAAACTTGACTTGCAAGACTTGAGACCAGAGCCAGACTTACCCAAAAGGACTTAAGACTCAACATGAAGTACTTGAGACTTGGATTTTACCTGCAGGTCTCAAAACTTAAAAGAGTTGACGTGGCCGTAATAGTCCCTATAGGACTTGAGACTTGAAGTGGACTTGCCTTAAAGGATTTGAGTTTCAAACTGAAAGACTTGAGACATATCCTAAATCACTTGAGATTAAACCTGAAAGACATAACCTGAAATATTTTTGGTAACGCTTTATAATAAGGTCCTTAATAACCATTAATTAACAAGTAATAAGGCATTGTTCTCGCTTTAGATCCGGTAGTTGCAAAAAGCATAGTTAACTTATAGTTAACTTATAATAGATGAGCAATAAAGTATATTTTAATATCAATAAGCAAACAAA